>NC_073348.2:11867500-12155000 GCF_027580225.2 Misgurnus anguillicaudatus | reverse complement strand
GGAGGTCGCCATTTTGTGTCGCCATGTTTCTACAGAAACCTTAAACGGACAAACTTTTTTTACTAAGTTGTCTCTGACGATGATATGTTTTACGGGTGGTGGCTACTGTAGCTTCTCTATGCGTTTCAAAAGCGAGGGGTGAGTGGATTGAGTCGTTGGTTGCAATTTGCAACCTCACCACTAGATGCTTCTAAAATTTACACACTGCACCTTTAAATGTAGTACACTGAAAAAAAATATTCATTGAATTTAATCAATTTTTTAAGATAAGCGGTTGCAATCAATTTATTTAAGCTACATTTAAACAAAAAAGATTAGTAAAGTAAAATAAAATATAAAACTTTTGTTTAAATGTAGCTTAAATAAATTGATTGCAACCACTTACCTTAAAAAACTGATTAAATTCAATGAATATTTTTTTTCAGTGTACTGACACTGTATACTGACACAAAATATCATAATCACGTCTGAATTATGAACAGACTATTGGAAATATCAGTAAAACAACTTCAGCTATTATGCCGTGTTTGGACAAAAAATTGAATAAATATTACTCCTCTCTTTAGAAATTTGAAGTAAACATATAAACTCAATCAAAATTTCTCCAAACATGCACGCCTTTGAACCAAAAGCCCAGAGGGATATTATTTTGTAAAGAGCTTTCATGATGAGCATGCATTGCATTTTTCTCAATGAATGCGGCTGAGGGTAGAGCCCTGCATTTCAGCCCAAGCCCGACCCGACCTTTTTACACCCCTCAGGTCGGGTTTCGGCCAATTTTAACCTCACAGCTGATACGCGGGCGGACCTCGAGCTTATTTAGGCTTCTCCGTCTTTTTATATTTTTCAATTTAATTAAAATAACATTTTGACAGACGATGATTGCAAAACAAACGTAGTAAGACTTTTAACCTATAGCACGAGTCCGCTATAAGCACAGCCAGCCACACATTTACAATGCAGCTGTTGCGTATTTAACAGCAGTACCGCAGCGCACCGGGAAAAAATATTAATGGAGGACTAAAACCTTGGATACTGCGCATAATCTATGCAAACAGCATCCAATACATAATCTATATGCATAGCGAAGTTGTAAGCAGGTTGCATGTTTATTCGGTTTCATGTTTATTTCGATTCGTTTTGTAGCTATAGCCCTTTTCATTTTTATATTTCTGCCCCCGTTGCAGCTGCGAGCAGCAGAGCAACCTGCCTCCGCTTTTAAAAAATAGTGTGTGTAGATAATAAACGTTTAAACTAACACTGTGATATGCTGAAAATATATATTTTATGTAGTTGTTATTATAGACAAGTGAAGTGTTGATTTGAGAGTTCAATTCATCTAACACGGTCTCACACCCATGGCGTCAACACTTGACGACACCTGACCATGCGCCAACACGCTGACGCGAAGGGCACACCCCCCGCGCCACTCCCCGACGAACTGGGGACCTCAATACCACTAGGTACGCGAAATTAAACAGTTGTCGCCTGGCATTGGGGTTAGGGAAAGGTTTGGGTAGGGATGTCATTATGTAAATCTAACCCTAAACCGACGCGAAAATGGTAGAAAATGGTAAGAAAATAGGAAAGAGAATGCAACGGACTTAATAGTATTGAAGTCCCCAGTTCGTCAAAAAATGACGCGAAAGGTATACCCTCCGCGTCAACATATTGACGCATGGTCAGACTGGGTTGATTCATCAAACATGTCGTCAACTTGCTGTCGGCTGCTAACCGCTTGTTGGAACAAACAAAAATGTAAATAAAAAAAAGAAATATAACTATTTTGCCATTTAAAACAAATCTGAACTGCTTTAATTGCTGCAAGAGTAGTACAGCTGTATAAGGAATCTGTGCAAGGAGTTATTTTTTGCTATTTCTGCCGATTTCTTTTGCAAAATCTATGCGGAATTTTGCAGAATAATTAAACATGTTTTAAGCACATTCCTTTGAGAGAATGTGCGCTGTGAATATTACAAAACAATAAAATATTTTATAATTACATTTTATTAAAGGATTACCCTGAATTAAACTGGACCAACATGAACCAACAGATAATGAACAATGTGCTGTCACGACCATAGAGTTTTATATAAAATACATATATTACTGTCTACAGTGTAACAGTAAAAAGAAAAGGCTTCTCATTATGAATGTAGCCTATATCAAGATAATTTCATCTGTTTAACAATTTATATTTATCTTGTAAACGGATTTGAAATAATAAATAATTGTCGCGTCACTTAGCAATAGAGATCTCATCTCATTATCTTCTCCGCGGTAAGTTTTATTTCAAATTCAAGTTTACACATTAAATATTAAATAGTTTGTGCTTTCTCTCATAAAAACCTCACAGCAAACAGCACATACTTCTAAACACACGCGAGGCAGTGACTATATCTGCGGTCACAGATTAGGGGAGAATTAGGAATTCTATTTTCCTCTATTTTCCTCTATAAGGCCTATATTTTCTTCTTTTCTTTTATTTTCTGAGCACCGGACTTGTGCTGAGTCTGACCGGACATTTTGAGCATACTGAACTTCAAATCAAATGAATCAAATATTTTCTTTATTTTTAACAATTATTCCATAGGTTCCAGTTCTGGGCCCCCCTCTGGGCCCACCCCCACCCTGGGCCCGGACAACAGACCCGTTTGTCCCCCCCTGTCGGCGGGCGTGATTGTTCACATTGTTACAGTTACCCAAATGTTCAAACTTGTGTATGTAATAAACTGTACATTAGTGCACCTACCTACCAGGTCTTGCACGGAACCCAACGAATGAGAACCTCCTTTGTTCCCTATAGAACAAACACAAGACAACGATTATCACAACACAGGTTTCCACAATGCAACATCCAGCAACATTTGTCTTGGCACAAGACTTGCAATTGCAGTGGTAGCAAGTACAGTCTTCATGGCATGAGTGTTCAAAAGTTACTCTGTTAGAAAATATGACCATGTAAAAACATGTAAATAACAACATTTACTGCCTTAAAATGGTGTTTCACAAATATTGTCACGTAATGTGGTGTAGAGAGACGAGAAAATACTGAAACAAATGTACTAATTAATTAAGCAATGAACAGAAACACGGCAAAGATACACATAAATTAACGAGATCGCACAGAGGCAAAAGGAAGAACACCATGTTTAAATAGAGGGCACGTGACATGACCTTCAGTGAAAGTGACTGCGGTTACGCCCACTGAGTGGCAAAAGACAGAGCAGCAGAATTTGAGTACATTGTGAAATCAGTGGAAACCACAGGTGGGTTGACAAGTTGCTTGGGTCACTATCAAGCAGCGGTTTTACTTTCTACTTAAAGTATTTTTCCAAGTATTTGTATTTTATCCGTGTTTTTCTTTGGAAAACATACATTCCAAAGTGTATTATAATAATTTTTACTCTATTACATTTCATAATTACAAGTTTTAATATTTAAGTACATTAACATACTTTTACTCAAGTAAAAGTACACATTTTTAATGTAATTAGGTATTAAATAAATTTTAATATGCAATATAAAAGAATACACAGTATGATTCTATGCTTTAGAATGTAGTGAAGTAACATTTTCTCCCAATACAAGCACCCTAATAAAGCCCAGATGCTTGGAAAATCGAACTAATGTAACAAAGTATTGTCCACCTCTGCTATCAAGTCCAACTAAATTCTTTTTTAAAAGTTTTACTGGCATTTTCGCAGCAGCTGCTATGACTTCCATAGTAGGAATAAAAAAATATGATGGAATTTAATTGGTAACGTCAACTGTGTGCTTACCATCATTTATCAAAATATTTTCCTAGTCATTTATCACAATACTTCCATAATATTTTTCCCTACTATGGTTCACCAGAAAAATGAAATTCATACAGATTTAGAACAACGTGAGTATGAGTAAATGATGACAGAATTTTCATTTTAAAATAAAATGTTTAAAAAGGCTTTAGAAAGACAAACCTATCTCACTCTTCTTTTTAGAACCTTGGAGTAGTCAAAGTTGTTTTGCCTCGCTCTCCAACAGCATTCTGGACACTCATTTGAAAGACAGGCAATATAACATTGAAATAAGCATACTAATATAGACAATTTAGCAAACAGTGATTGCAGAATCAAGAAGTAGTTCATGCAGCATAAAATTTTAAACAAGAGAAAATGTGCTTTTTTATTTGCTTCATTTTACTGGCTCTCCTCTGTTGGACTGGATCTGTATGAAGTATATACAAGATACCACATTTAATTAAACACTTAATTAAACACTATATTTAAATACAGTACATTATTACTAATTTAGAATGTACAATATCAGTCAAACGTTTTGAGATACTTTCTTATTCTCTTGGATGGGTAAGTGTGATCAAACTTTTGACTGATACTGTACAAAAAAAAAAAGTTCTGTGCAGCTCCACATATTATTCCCTAATAGCACACTACTGACTATTTAGGAAATATACTTTACTTCTATGTCTTTTTTTGGCCTGGGGTTTTGTTGCTTCTGATGGACTGGTGCTCCCAGTATCTCCCGGAAGGCTGGTGCTCCCAGTATCCTCCGGAGGGCTGGTGCTCCCAGTATCTTCCGGAGGGCTGGTGCTCCCAGTATCTTCCGGAAGGCTGGTGCTCCCAGTCGCTCCCTGTTCTCCATTAGCTTCTGGAAGGCTGGTGCTCCCAGTAGCTCCCTGTTCTCCAGTAGCTTCTGGAAGGCTGGTGCTCCCAGTAACTCCCTGTTCTCCAGTAGCTTCTGGAAGGCTGGTGCTCCCAGTAGCTCCCTGTTCTCCAGTAGCTTCTGGAGGGTCAGTGGTTTCTGTGGCCTTCTTCTGTCTTTGAAAATGAACTTGCAGACAAGGCAAACATCAAACACAAGAAAAATTACACATAGTTTGCCTAACTTTTCCTCAGTGCCACTGTATTCCATGTAGCCTATGACTAATTATTGAAACCACAAAAAGACACTGCAGAGTACGGCAGTGTGTGGACACAAACTTCATGTATGCTGCCCCCTATCTAATCTGGGTAAACCCAGCCCAATTAAATCTGCAATTTAATTTTGCCCTACAGATCGGTATGGAAACCTTCACATTATTTTCTCCTGCTTCCTTTTCTATTTTGCGGAAACCAATCTACAAAACTAATAACATCTCTTTTAAACATATCTTAAAATACATCAGTTCACTGGGTTTTGCCTCAAAATGGACACAAGTAATGTTTTTAGTAAGGCATGTTTGTTAAAACTAGTTATATTTCCTAATTAAACTAAGCTCTAGTCCTAGTTTAAGAAAATTCCTGTCCGGGAAACCACCCCTATATATATTTGTAGTAGTAAAGTGCTAGAAATCAATATCCTTTGCTGATAGTTCCTCGTCATTGTGGAGAGTGCAGTTCATAGTTCCATAGCACCCTCACCTGTTTTTACTATTTGTTAAATATAGTTTTTTTTTTAAGTTCAATAAATGTAACTTTTTTAAATTGAGTCTTGTAACATTTGGCATCATCATTGTGTCATTTTTATGATGTATATTGAGTGAGCAAAAGCAGTATCGTCTACAAATATCGGCTCAAGAAAATCGACAGCCTGTATCGGCCATCGGCTAATGAAACAAAAATCGGTATCGGCAATGAAAAATCCATATCGGTCGATCCCTAGTTTTTTTGCACAACCTGCAATTAATCACTCAATGCTATTGCTGCTTCTGCAATCCGCTGATCAATGATACACACCAACACGTTGACACGTTTTCTGTCTGGAGTTAACCTGTACAGACTGCATATCTCAGTAAACAAGCTGACTGCATATGTTACAGACCTCGATAAGGAAGAGTCGAGTTCGTAACTGGAAATATAATAAGAGAAAGCAGATACCATGCATCAGCGTTCTGGCACTTTTATTACTGATCTTTTGACCAGAACGTAACTACTCTCTCTTTTTTTTGTGTCATGCGCCCTCTACAGGCTGTTTACCTACATATCTTTAAAAGAACGTAAGATCAAAAAAAAATGTAGGGGTGTTTTTATTTCTTGTTTTTTTTACTAAGAGTCTATCATTTCCAGCCCTCTACACTCTCCCCCCATTAAATTTGATACTTCACAACAATACCAGGTAAGTTTTTTTTCTTCTAACAAGTCCAAACAGGGATAGTATGCCACCAAGGAGCTGCATTAACTACTTGGTAAGTAACTGGACTACCTGGAACCATGTAAGCATGTGCTGTGTTTAAATTACTTTGTCGGTACGTTGGCGGACATAGTATGTCATAGGTTAGGATTTCTTTTGGTTTTGCTTGTCTGTTTGATCTTCGTACAGTTTCTTGTTCCTCTCCATCAACATCCTCACATTGTTCATTTTGTCTTGCAGGCAAGTTTTGGCTTATGAGAGGCAACTGTTCTAATCTGAAAACAGGAGTGTCATTGTCAGGAACAAGGGGACAGATAAACCCAAAAGCAAGTTGTCGGGGGTGAACAGAAAAACACTTTAATAAATGACAAAACAAAGGCCCTCGAGGGGGCAAACAACAGTAAACAGATATAAAACACTGGACAGACTTAACACACAACTAGACTTGAAGCTGGATCAGAACACTTGACTACAACAGCAATTTTACAAAATGAACGAGCACATGACAAGAAACACAAGGGCTTTAAATAAGGGAGTAAATCAAGAGGGGAACAGGTGCAAGGGATAAAACAATCAATCCAATGAGAATGACAAGGGAGCGGGGTAAAAGAGACGAGACAAGGAAACCACGTGGCCTGATATCAACACACCATGGCCACGTGTTCCCACACAGAACATGGTACTGTCAGAATCCTGTCAAATTGAACTAGACATTAAAACAAGACAAGATTCTGACAGAATCCTGACAGTCATCTTCTTCCACAACTTGATCCTCACATCCTGTCCTGCACTCCTGTACGGTAAGTGGCTGTAACACAGTTGTTGAGGATGGGTGAAACTCATTTGCAATTGCTCTTAACTGATGCTGTTTCTTAGTTTGAGACTTTGGAAATTCCACGTCATCATGTTTCAATGTACTTGCTGGTAAGTAGGGATAATACCCTTCGTCCTCATCTGAGCATTCCTCTTCCTGGTCCACATTCTGCTCAATACTTTTTTTCTCACTAACTTGTCTTTTCTTTACAGGTGCTCCTGGAATGCTGTTTTCAACAGGTAAGTCATTCACCGGTAATAAAAGGTTTCTGTGTAACACCCGAATGTTTTTTTTTACCAGTTTCAGCTTGGATCTTGTACACCGGCCCCTCTTTGATTCTTTCCACTACTCTGTGCACTAACTTTTCCCAGTATGGGCGAAGCTTTCCCGGACCTCCTCTCTCAGACAGATTCCGTACCAAAACTCGATCACCTGGCTGAAGCGGCACACTTTTCACCTTCCTGTCATAGTTCTTCTTTTCTTTAGCAGATGACTTTCGACTGTTTTCAGATGCAATTTTGTAAGCTTGCATTCTGGATGCCCACTTCTGAGCAAATATCAAATGAGTCTGTGTCTCTTTTTCTGATTGTAAGTTAACGATTAGGTCAATTGGCAAAAACACTGCACTGCAAAAAAACTTGTATTTTTGTCTGGTTTACAGTAAAAATATCTAAAAATTCTTAAATGAAGATGCTTTTTCTTGATGAGCAAAACGACCCAAGAAAATAAGTCTAGTTTTTAGACCAAAAATATCAAATTTAAGTGATTTTGTGCACAAAACAAGAAAATCTGCCAATGAGGTATGCAAAAAAATCTTGAACATTTTTCTAAAACACTAAATTCAAGATTTTTTCCTTGTTTTATGCACAAAATCACTTAAATTTGATATGTTTGGTCTAAAAACTAGACTTATTTTCTTGGGTCGTTTTGCTCCTTAACTCTTTCCCCGCCGTTGACGAGTTATCTCGTCAATCAAGAGAAAACGCTTTCCCGCCAATGACGAGTATTTCAGTCTTTCCGCAATACCGCTATTATCCACTAGGTGGCGCCCTTCCGCAACTTTTTAAACCCGGAAGTATTGCCTTATGGCAAGCAGCTGCATGTCCGTGTCTGTTTTAAAGATCGCTTTGAATGGGATGTCTATGAAAAGTTCCTCACAAAAATGGAATTATCTCTGCTTTTTGCTCAAAATGTGGTGTTTTTGCAGAAACCTACAATTCAACCTATTCAAAAGCTGATTACAAAAGAACTACTCAGGGTAGGATGAAACAGTTTTTTTTGTTTGAAAGCAGAGGGTCTGTTCTTTCATTTGGTTTATTGTATGTTTATATATTTGAAGAAGAACATTTTCTGGAAGGCATTAAACTTTTGTGAAAATCATGAAAAACGCTGGCGCTGGCTGGCAACTTTTTTTAAAAACGCTAGCGGTGAAAGAGTTAAGAAAAATCTAAATTTAAGATTTTTTAGATATTTTTACTGAAAACAAGACAAAATTACCAAGACATTTTTTCTTGAAAATCATTTTTTGCAGTGTACATGGCATATTAATAATGCCCTATTCCCCTAAACATGATGTATGCCTAGCGGCAGGGACGTGCACAGACATTTTGAGGGGCAGGGGCTCAACTGAAATGAAGGGCACTTCTCATAATTACGTTTTTTTTTCTTTTTTTTTAACAAAAAGTATATATATTAACGCAATTTTTAAAAAACATTTATTAAAAAAGTTAATTAATTTTATCTTCCTCAAACTCACGCAATTGTTTCATTTTCAAAAGATGTCTACAAAATAATCAGTTAACACAGACACCATGGTCTCCTTAGTATTCTAGGTTTATAGAGCAGCAAAGGAAACCATTACACAATGTGCATGTTTTGAAAACATTAAATTACACGTTAATTACAAATTTGTTAAAATGCTAAAAATAAAGTTGTGACTGCTGAGTTAGCGCTACATGACAATAAATGCTATATGCTAGCGTTTGGCTGAAGTTCTATTAGTTTGCAATTAGTTGTTACTCAAAATCTGTATTTTTGTCAGATAAGGGCTCAAAATATAAGGTCTGTTTACTAATGTGAGCTTCTGGCATGAGCCTCAGAGCAGAGCAATCAGAGCAGAGCTCAACATTATTATTCATGACCCTTTCAAATAGAGCAAAAATAGACCATTTCATTCAAATGACAAATTCTAGGCTTGTAAATGGACATGTAAAAAACGTTTCTGTCGGAGCCGATGGTGTAGTGGGCAGCGCTCCGACATATGGTGCAAACGCACTTCCGGCGACCCGAGTTCGAATCCCTGCTCGAGGTCCTTTGCCGATCCCTTCCCCCTCTCTCCACCCTCTACTTTCCTGTCGTCTCTAAAATCTACTGTCTATCAATAAAAAAGGCAAAAAAAAAAAAAAAAAAAAAAAAAAAAAAAAAAAAAAAAAAAAAAAAAAAAAAAAAAAACGTTTCTGGATAATTTTTGCACTTAATAAAGCCACATACCTTCTATGTAATTATTTAACATATTATGACAACACATCCTATGGCACCTTTATTCTTAGGTTTCATATTTATTAGGGTTACACCTGTCAGAAACAACAAATATAGATTAGGCCTATTTTATTTGTATTTTATATTTTACTTTTTTGTGATGTCAGTGAAAATTCAGACTGGGCAAGTAAAATACTGAACCATCAGATTTCTTCCCAATCTACTCCAGCACTCCAGTTTAACACATTATAGGCTACTTATTTAACAGCCATTGCAAAAAAACGCAATCAAAAAAGCTTACTATTGTAGTTAGCAATTATTTTATTATTTGTGCTTTATTATTGTATGAGCAGTCTGTTTAAACTGCATACACTAACATTATACTGTTACAAGTTTGCAACTCTTCAGGTTAATATGGGATTGTCGTGGAAAACAATGTGCCTGAATCGTTATGTGTAACAACGTGTCTCATATTTTGTGCACAAAACTGTCAATATAAGAATGCTTTCTTCCTCACTCACTTACCGGTAGCCTGACTGCATATTCATGCACATCACGTCTTATTCAGGCTGAGCTTTGGCGCTTCTTACAAACGCGAATGCAGTCTACAATACACGAGAAACCAATCATATAGCGAAGTAGGTTAGAGAGGCGGGACTTAGGAAAGGTAAAGCCAATCATATAAGCAATGTGAGTTTTGGAGGCGGGACTCATCTGTTAACCGTTTGTGTACCACAAATAGCGCTAATTTTCTTTTTATAAGAGTTTAAAACTCATTTAAATGATTCCTAAATAAATTCATGTTAAATTAAATAAGTAATAAGTAAAAAAACACAAGAAACAGACAGAAATCAGTTGTTATATGAATAAAGATCATATTTTTTTTTTTAAATGAAAAAGCACCCCAGAATAAAAGGGCAGTTTCTCTCCAGGAATAAAAAGGGCAGGTGCTTAAGCCCCCTTTGATGAATATGTGTGCACGTGCCTGGCGTGCGGACTGCGCTGTCATGACAACAACGAAAAGTTGACAACAACCTAGTCAGCAGTTCGCTGAGGGGCAACAGTAGCGTGCGAGTAGCGAGTGGTGAGCGAGCCTGAATCTTCTAGTAATGTTCGTTGGTAATGCTCGACCAAATATTTTTAAGCAAGCATTGATTATGCGTGACACGGTCTCAATTTGCGGGACGCATGAATTGGGCTTCAAACGCGGTGTGTTCACGAGCTACGCGGGACGGGTGGTCACCCTAGTTAGTTTCCGATAAATCTAGTGAATCTAATTATTGCATGCACATTTTTACATTGTCCATGGCAAAAATGCTGCCTTCATATTTCCATGAAAACAAATTACATTCATTGACATGTAGGCCCCTTTAAACACACTCGGGTGATTTTTAGCTGTGATAGCCGTAAGCATTCCCTACTGGGGTAAACTAGCCATGATTGGGACATTTCATTTTACATTTAGTATATCTTTGACGTATTTGACCTTGACACTGAGCAGACCATCAGTGTATGACATCAAAGCTACTGTAAGTGCAATTTTTGAGCAGGCTGCTCGGCATGCTTTTGAATTGCCCCGAATGTCATCCTGAATAGTCTGCACAGAACAACAAGAGGTCAAGCAAGCACACTGTGTTTGCTCATTTATACATTTGTTAAAGGGAACATTTCACAAAACTGTTTCAATTGTAAAATAAATCTTTGGTGTCTCAAGAGTGCGTAAAGTTTTGAGCTCAAAAAACCAAATGGATAATTTATGATAGCATGTTAAATTTGCCATTTTGTAGATGTGAGAAAAATTTGCTGTTTTTAATTAATACCTATTTTAATAGCCGATAATTTCAAAATCATAAAATAATGTTGTTTTTCCTAATTAAGATTATTAATGTTAACTCAACTTTACATCAACGTTTTTTTAATGTTTTATAACTTTGAGGCAACTGAATACCATATGCTTCATAAACATTGAAAAGAAACTGCTCCACTTCAATACTACTTGTATAGTCTCCTAAGGTCAACAAATGTTCCACATTAAAACTAATCAAAGATAAAATTTAAAGCAATTATAATATATTTATATATTTTATTGCATATATAGTTTAGGCTGTATGTTGTATTTAAGGTAGACAGACTGGCTCCAGAAATGCGGACATTAAGTTTATCTATATATACACTCTAAAAAATATTGGGTTGTTTTTAACCCCGGGCTGGGCAACCACAGGACAGAACACACCTCTGGGTCAAAGCGACCCAAACAATGGGTTGTTTCAACATGGTTGATTAACAATAACCCATAAATCCCAACTGGTGGGTTATTGTTAATCAACCATGTTGAAACAACCCATTATTTGGGTCATTTTAACCCAGAAATGTGTTCTGTCCTATAGTTACCCAGCCCAGGTTTAAATATTTTTAAGGGTGTATATTTAAGTGTTATGAACAGCTAAGCCAGGTGACTTGCACGACCCACCTCATTTCCTTCCTTATTATTATTATTATTTGGAACCATAAATGATCCTTTCAAGTGAAGGCATAGTGGATGCATCCAAGAAGTTTATATCTTTGGACAAAAATTTGGGGGTTTTGCACAGGTTTGATATAAAATAGAATATGAAGGTTGGATTTAGTTGTTTGCAATGTGATATATTTTACAAGATAGTCCTTATAAATTAATTTGAACTACTTCTGAAATGCTTCTTTAATAAAGATCATCACTATCTTATAACGCAGCGAAGTACTTTTTGCATAGAGTGAACAATTTATTGTCGAGCAATCGATATCAAGATATTCAGCACCATCGCCATTAACAGCACCAGGTAACATTGTACGAAACCCGATAAGGTATGGTTCGGGGAACATGCAAAGTATACCTGTAGTTAAGGTTTAATTTAAGAGTCTTCGTAGCGCGCTAAGAGACAACGGTTGTGGTTGGACAGTGCAATTTAGGGGCAGTATAATCCCCTTCTGACATCACAAGCGGAACCAAATGTCAATTACCTATTTTTTCCCATGCTTGCAAATAATTGTTTGGGAAAACTGAGTTATTGGGTTGATTTTTTTTTAACATTGTATAGGTTGATAGAAGCACTGGGGACCCAATTATAGCACTTAAACATTAAAAAAGTCAGATTTTCAAGATATGTTCCTATAATTTTGTTTGTGGTGTACACATGTTTGTTAAGGTCCAGCTAGGCTTAATGTAGTTTTAAGTAAAGATGGTAAAAATAAATCATCAACTGAAACATTTACATTAATTTCTCTTATTCTTTTAATAAAGAACATTTATGCAATATCTTTAATTGTTTTTATTTGATCAAACACAGGTATGGACATGGCAGACAACTCAAAGCAATATAACCGAAAGCATCGTAAAACAATGACAAATGCAGTAAATGTGGAGACCGACACAACAAAAGGTCTTGGGCCACATGCAACAGACTCAGAAGATCTTAACATTTCAGCTGAAACCAGTAAGGTACAGGGGAGTGAGCCTCTCCAAAATGTTTGTAGACAATGTCCAAAAGTAAAAAAAAATCATTTTCTATATCCATGTCAAAAAAAATTTGGAATAAGATCAAACCACGGAAAAGGTCCTCAAAGCTCCGACAACCATGGTCAGACTGTCTGTACAGCAAATTTAAAAAGAAAAACCCATGCTGCACTCTTTCATTCAAATATCAGCATGTCAAGGCAGACAAGAGCAGGAAAATCAATTCTCCATTTTTACACACTTCAGCAGCTTGCACTTTCCCCTCTTGCACAGCCAAATATTCTTTTAAAATCCAAAAGAAACCTGCTACACTGGACAAACATGTAAAAATCTTAGTTCATCAAACCGGAGACATAAATCACAAACTTTCAGACAAAAAGTCCAGACCAGTTACTCGCCTAAAAAGAGGCAAAATAGTCCTTAATACATTGACCCAGTGATTTTTATTGCAAAAAACTTCTAACCACACCAAAGGAGCAACTTTTGGCTGGGAACATGACTAAGTGTCTTAATAAAAATGTACTTAAAGTAATTGGCTCTGAAATGAGAAAAAAACAGGCTAGTCACAGTGATGTCTTAAGAGAAATCCAGCTTATTCAAAGCATCCTAAAGGACTGTGACAGCAAATATTACAAGATCCCAGGCTACATACAGCTTCTCTGTACAAATCCCTTCATTGTACATTTATATACAGAGCTTGGAATTACCATTCTCGTGCATCATTTGCGAAGTAGGCTACCAATTTGCCTCTATCTTGATGCCACTGGTGGCGTTGTGGCCAAAATTCCAGACCAACCAAAGCGTGTGGCTCATGAGATGCACCACCTCTTCCCATATGTGAGATGCTGTCTAATGATCATTCAGTACCACCAATAACCTTTTGGCTCATGAGATTTTCATTGGATTTGTCCAAATACACACAAGTGACTGTTCATCAAATTGAAACAGATTACAGTTGGGCTATGATACAAAGCGTGCTGTTTGCTTTTAACAAAGAGCACATCATATCCTACCTGAACAGAGCACATGAGCTCAGCATGGGGAAAAAACCTGGGATGAAATAAAGTAATTCAATGTGCTGCACATTTGCTTAAACACGGAGCCATAAGCACGGGCGCTGTACACAAAGACTTCACATTCCCAAAAACCAATTCACAGCTGTGAGACCAGACAAACTTTGCCTTGCCCTTTAACAAATCTGTAAGCGGTGCTACGACAGTAGAAAAATTCCGACAAAAAGATCGATAATATCCAACCAACCCTAAAAACCTCATAAGCTCTTTCTTTGTTGATGGGGAAGGACAATTCTGAATGGCTTGTACGCCTGTATCGGACGCACTTCGCTGTTTCCCATCACCTTACCAAGATAAGTCACTGTTGCCTTTGCAAACTCGCATTTGGCCAAATTAACTAAGTCGATCCTCAGACAAACGTCTCATCACAGAACGCAAACGTTTTAAATGGGACTCCCAGCTGTCACTAAAAAACACTAAATCATCCAAATAGACAGCACAACCCTCAAGACCAGAAATTACTCTGTTCATGTGGCGTTGAAAAGTCGCTGGCGCGTTTCGCAGCCCAAAACTCATGACTTGGTAAGGTAATAATCCTGACGGGGTGGCAAAAGACGAAATTTCTTGTGCTCTCTTTTTCAAAGGGACTTGCCAAAAGCCCTTCAACAAGTCAAACTTACTGACGAACTTGGCTGACCCAACCTGGTCCACACAATCCTCAACACGGGGCAAAGGAAAACAGTCTGGTTTCGTTAAAGCATTAACTTTATACGAAAGTCTGTACAAAACCTCACAGTACCGTCTGATTTTCCCACCAAAATACATGGGGAAGCCCAATCAGAAAATGAAGGTACTGCAATATTGTAGTCCTGAATATACTTAATTTCCTTCTCCATTAAATCCCGTTTCTGTGGAGCAACACGATAAAAACACTGCTTAAGGCTTTGCATCCCCCACATCAATGTCATGTTCAATCCAATCCGTACGTGATGGTGTATCACCAAATAATTCGGGAAAACTACGTAGCAGATCACATAACTTCTGGCATCGTACACGAGATAAATGACGAAGCATGAACTCCAAATTGTTCAAGTCCTCAGAATTATTCAAACAGCCACGAAAAACACAATCATCAGATGATATTGTCTCTTCTTCCTCCCCTACC
Organism: Misgurnus anguillicaudatus; assembly: GCF_027580225.2. Lineage (NCBI taxonomy): Eukaryota > Metazoa > Chordata > Actinopteri > Cypriniformes > Cobitidae > Misgurnus > Misgurnus anguillicaudatus. The sequence goes on along the minus strand of NC_073348.2, from coordinate 12,139,929 downwards.
AAACTCACATTAACCCCACCAATGGAACCAGCCGAAAGTGCTGGATGAAAAGATGTCAAATTTTCGACAGATTTAGTTTCCTTTTCATAATAAAGTTTTAATAAATTTACATGGCACCGTTTAACTGACTTTTTCCATGATGGCATTAAAACATCAACATTTTCATCAGTTAATTTTCGTTTTACAACAAATGGGACATCAAATATTGCTTCAAAATTAGAAGATACCATAGGCCGTAAAACAAGTACTTGATCGCCTGGTACAAACACTCGCCGCTCAACTGTACGGTCGTAAAATCGCTTCATATTTTTCTGATGTTTTCCCAAATTTAATTTAGCTAGCTCTCTAGCCTGGATCAGCCGGTGTTTAAACCCCAAAACATAAGATGCCAAGTTCTTTGGAGGCTCTGCAGTTTTACCCACCTGCTGAAATACAGACAACAGCCCACAAACCTTATGTCCAAAAACCAAGTCGTTTGGACTGAAACCTATACTCTCTTGCACTACTTCTCGTGTGGCCAACATCATCCATGGTAACCCCTCTTCCCAATCTCTATCCAGCTGCACACAGTACGCACGGAGAAGTGACTTCAATGACTGGTGAAATCTTTCCAGTGCGCCTTTGACTTTGGGCATGATAAGCCGTGGATTGATTATGCTTAATGTGCAGGCATTTTAACACTTACTGAAAGAGATGTGAAGTGAGATTTGAACCTTGATCACTCTGGATGATTTTTGGAATTCCAAAGATCGATATGAATTGGGTTAAACCCTTCACAATACAACGCAACATAATTGTGCGCAGTGGATATGCAGCAGGAAAACGGGTATTCAAACACATCACAGTGAATAAATAATTACTACCCGACTTTGAACGGGGAAGTGGTCCCACACAATCAACAATAATGTGCTCGAAACGCTCACCGGTAACCTGAATTGGTTTTAAAGAAGCAGGTTTCAACACCTGATTTGGCTTGTTAGTTGGCATGTTCGGCAACTCTTAATATACAAAGAAATGTCTCGTTTTAACCGCGGCCAAAACAAGTATTGCAACATGCGGTCATATGTCTTACGCACCCCCTGGTGACCAGATTGATCATGCGCAATTTCTATCATCATTTGGCGAAACTTACTTGGAACCACTACTTGGAAAACCGGATCCCCCACAAAATCCTTGTGAGGAATCAATTTCCTCAACAATACTCCTTTATGGACAAAATATCCATGGGCAACATTACCCTCTTCTGCTGGAGAAACAGCAGTCTGGAAAAATTCATCCAAAGACGAGTCAATTCGCTGTTATTTTCCTAACTCCTCAGCAGAAACAGGAAAAATCAGGCATAAACAAATTAGTGCAGACCTTATGAGATGGAATCTCGCTTTCATTACAAACTTCATGATTGGCATGTGTCATTGCGCGAGTCACTATACATGCTGAATCTTTATACGCAGACTTCAGATCAGTTTCAATTTTATTATCAGTGGCCACTATAGGAAACACTGGAGTTTCAGCCCACACCCGTTTACCTACCAGTCCATTTCCCAAAATAATGTGCACACCCTCAACTGGCAACGCTGGTCGTAATCCCACTACGACCTCACCTTGAATCAAATCGGACCCAAAATCCCAAAATAAATTAATCCATTGCGCCAGTATCCCGCAAGATTTTAACAGGGATTTCATCTTTCTCTCCAATCAGAGATACATGACCTTCTGTAATAAAAGGTGAATAAGAAGAGAAATCAACGTTAGATTTCAGACAAAACTGGAGCTACGATAGCAGCAGGTTTAACATGTGAACCTGCTGCTCTTTAAAATTATGCAGTATATTTTGATTTATTTTTAAGGACAGGACAATCTGCTTTCCAATGTCCTTCCTCATGACAATAATTGTAGATATTGCTCTGGTCAAACTTTCCCTTGAAAACATGATATATTTAGATGGAAAGTTTACAGCTGAAACGGACTGAAATTCAAATTATTTAAATCCTCCAATGTTTTAATGTCCACTGCTGTACACCAATGATTAAAGTGTTTTCTCAGAAGTTTGTTTGCAATTCATCTTTTTTATGTAATCGAAAGTGTTGTCTGTGTGCTTCCGGTACACATTCAAATGCCTTTAACACTACCGATTTAACTTTATCATAATCGTGACAATCATCAAGTGACAACGAAGAAAATGCTACTTGTGCCTTTCCAGTTAACACACACTGTAAGAGTGCAACACGATTATCATCGGACCAGTTTCTTAACTCTGCCATGCGTTCAAACAGAGTGAAGAAATCAGCATCTTCCTCATTAAACTTTGGAACAATTTTTAAATTTGCAGTGATCGAAAAAGACATACATTGTTCCTGACCAGAACCAGACAGTTTACCTTCTTTTAACAAGTTAAGCTTGAGGAATTCCAAATCCAATTTAGCCTTTTCTAACTCAATCTTACCTTGTTCAGAACACTGTTTTACTTTCTCATGGTCCATCTGTAACAGCAACAATTCGTTTTGCTGTTCAAATGATAGATTCATTTGGAAATCAGATGTACTTGGTACAGGTTCCTTTAAACTGGATTCTAAAACCCCTTTTCCAACCAATTCCATTTTCAAAGCCATTTTAATGTTTTCTTTAATCTTCTTGTCTTTAATCACAATTTCATAACGTTCCGCAATGCTTAATAATTGTTTTTTAGTACACCCATCCAAAAATTCATGTGAGGGTGACTTAACAAATTCACTAATATCAGCCATGATCAATCACCAAAACAGTTTAATACAGTGCAATCAAATAACTAGAGTTTTCCCTCTAACTACCTTCCCAATACCACTACCTAACTCAACCCTAGTCTTCATGCGATTACTGGTGGGGGGAATTTATGCACTGTAGCCCGCTGGGTGAAAAACGCAACTGGTTAAACCAGCGATGCCTTCAACACCATGGATGTGCCCCCGAGATAATTACTACTACCCAATTTCATCGCAACACTACACAAAAATAACAAAATCCAACATGTCTCAAAAGAAACATGCTGCTATACCTATCAGGAAAAACTCACGTTCAGAAAACAATATTGCACATGGTGATTTCACATGGTGAACAAATTGACTTTGACACTAATTAATATTCGTGTGTCCAAAAAATTCAATACCATCAAAAACTATGAGCCCCCAATTTGTTACAACCCTTGGCTCAAGGGAAGCACAAACACAAGGGACACACGAAAACCAAATTATTAGTGATGGGACATCTGAAGCAAGGCTCCGGAGCTTGTGTCGAGCAAAAAGGGGCGTTCCAGATGAAGCCCCGATTCGAGGCTTGTATCGTTTCCGTGAAAATCACGTGACGATGACAAACGAGGCCTCGTTTTCTGTTGAATACGTCATTGCTTCATTCTGAGTTTCGCTTACGGTTCGAAACTCGCGCCTCTTGTGGGTTTTGCAGTACGTTTGCATTGATGTTAAAGTGTTGGTTGTAGCGAGTAGTGGCGAGGTTGTAGTGAGTTTCTAGTATAGTTATCATTATATATCATAGCCTGTATTATATATTATATTAAACTTATTTTAGTAGATTATTAGAGTAAATTATACATAGCCTAGTTCAGTAGATCATTAGAGTAAATTAGCATGTGTCTACTTCTAATACCTATAATACGTAATTATATTATATAGCCTATATTAGTAGTAGTGTTATTATTATATATATTATTGCTGCTGTTATTATTATTATAAGACTAGACTTAGGGATAACCTAGAAGGACTGAGGATCCATTGGGATATTGGAACAAACAGAAGGTCCAATATCCCAATTTATATAAGCTGGCACTGATCTTCTTATGTTGTCCAGCATCATCAGTGCCCTGTGATAGGGTGTTTTCTAACAGAAACCGCCTCAATCCAAATACTGTTAAAAAACTTTTGTTTCTAAATAAAAACCAGTAAACCCTTTTCCGTGTTGCAGTTTGCTGTTCCACACTTCCAGTCCCATAAGCATTGCACTATTGCAGCCCCAGTTCAATAAGCACTGCACTCACAATAATTTGAAGAGTTTCGTTGCAAAACGAGATAACCACCGTTTCTTAATTGTTCAGAAATCTTGTTTTTTGGTTGTGCATTCCAATTAATTTAAATGCAACTGCAGTTGGTTTGTTTTGATTTAAACCTTCATAACTTAAAAATACATGCATGATAACGTAATAATAAACATGTTTTGACAAAAATGTAAAAAAAATGGATTTATCTCGTTTTGCAACGAAACTCTTCATTTCTTTATTTTGTGCATTCACTGTTATCACTAACTCAAGAACTACTGTATAGTTGAACACAAAGTTGTGTATGTGTGAGTTGTGTGTACATAGGTTAACACAAGCAGAGTAAAATACTTTCTTTAATATACTTTATTCAAAAGCCCACACCATGACAATTTGGTTGCTCAAAATGAATAGATTTGTGTGCGTGTGCGATACATTGCTTTGCACAGCAGGTGTCACTGGAGAGCACAGTGTTTCATGAGGCTTCGGGTAAATGAACCTTTTGGCGAACCAATGGGCTGGAAAGCCTCATTGGTTCAGGAAGCCTCGTTTGGCCATCACTACAAATTATAAACTCAAAGTAATATTTATTTAACTACAAAGAAATAGGAGAATAAGTAACAAAATTGAAATGATAAAATTTAAATAAGGACATCCAAAAGAAACCCCAAAGCAAACAAACAAAAACAAAGGTCTCTCCAATCCAAAACCCAGGCCTTCTCTAGTTCAGTGGATGACCCTTTTAAAGGAGCGTAAGCACAAGCACAGGTGTTTCCAATTCACTGCCAATTGAAGTAATGGCAAGAAGGATTCCAAACAGCAAAGAGGCCCAGCAGCAATTCCCAAACCCAAACAGCAGAGGTCGTCACAGAGGTAAATGAGTACTTTTGTGCACATGGGGGACAGGACATGGTGACAACTAAAAAGCAAACAGGAAAAACAAGAGACACCAACTGTCATGTAGAAAATTGGTTTAGAATTGTAAAACATTCCATTATGCAGCGCCAGAAAAAAGTAAGACCAGGAACCTTCATTAGAAGAATGCATCAGTCTCTGCAAGCAAGATTCACAGAGCATGTGGTTCACAATTGCCTACCGCAGGAGCTTCTGCTTAAATCTCTGCCACCAATCAACCTTGAGCAGGCTCAAGAAACTTGGAAAAGAAAGAATGAAGAACGTTTTACATCCTCCAAATCAAAATACTTTTATATTCCAAAAACTGTCCCTGTTCCCCATGGAAAAAAAGGATCGGCAAGGATGTGAAAAACATCATCAAATTTACCAGTGAGAACACATTTGACATTTCTGCAGAGCTACTTGCTGAATTGGAAAAGGTTATTTTAATTTAGTTAGAAAGTACTTAAAATGTATTTGGCATATATTCAGTTAAGCTAATATGTAATGTCTGTATGAACATATCTTTGTTGATTGATTATTTTTGGTTTCAATAACCACACCTTTTATCCAGGGGAAGGACAAATCACCTCATGATGAGACCAACCTCAAAATATCAAGTGATGACACAGTGTCGGCGCCACCAGCGGGCTCTAGGGGGCATGGCCCGGCCACTTGAGTCACTGTGCCCCCTTACTTCTCAAAATAAAAATGAACTTAATAATTAAAAAAATGTGCTGCAAATACATTTGGTTATACTATGAATACTGATTAAAATTCGGAGTATAATTAATAAAAAATAATAATTAAAATACTAACCCACAATGCAATGCTAACATAGACAGCCAGTTACATACACGCAGCCACTACATTTGAACAACACAAATTCTTAAAGCTATCCCCAGTGTTTTGTCTGCACTGAAAGTTACTTTCACGTTCGGGGGCTCAATCGCCATGAAGAGTACTCATTTTATGTCTAAATAATATTCGTAAGTATTGGCATTTGAGCAAGACGAAGACATTTCGCGACAAATAAAAGGACCTTCTTAAAAAGTTTTAAAAAGTCCTCTCGTCGCCTGCAGCTCATCTGAAGGCAAAACGCATAGTTCATTCTGGTGTTAGATATGTCAGTAACATTGTTTTCTTTTGCTGTTATTTGGTTATGTACTGGTCTTTATGTCACAGGTAGGGGTGGACCCAGATGTAAATAAGGTCACGCCCCTTTCTCCACCTCGAGGAGATTCCCAAAGCCACCCCAATGACCAGACACACAAGGTAAGCATAATTTAAAAATGTACTTTATTTAAGTTACTTAAAAAAAAATAAATAGGGAAGGGAAAAACGGGGAACTTAAAATAATGGCCACTCTAGGCTCTCCTCCACCACCAACTGGATCTTCACACAGTTCCTTCTCCTAGTGTTCATTCTCGTTCTCCACAGGTGGTCGCTAGGACACCAAGACACTGTTACTTGGACTTCGAGTATTGCTCACCGGCTCTGCTGCTTACAGCTCTCTGGGTAGGTATCACGTTACACAGTCTGTTCTCCAATTTGTTCACTCTCGTTTTCCTTTCTCTCCACAGGTGGTCGCTAGGACACAAAGACACTGTTACTGAAACTTCGAGTATTTCTCACCCGCTCTGCTGCTTACAGCTTTCTGGGTAGGTATCACGTTCACAGTCTGTTCTTCAATTATTCACTCTCGTTTTCCTCTCTCTCCACAGGTGGTCGCTAGGACACAAAGACACTGTTACTGAAACTTCGAGTATTTCTCACCGACTCTGCTGCTTACAGCTTTCTGGGTAGGTATCACGTTCACAGTCTGTTCTTCAATTATTCACTCTTGTTTTCCTCTCTCTCCACAGGTGGCCGCTAGGACACAAAGACACTGTTACTGAGACTTCTAGTATTTCTCACCGGCTCTGCTGCTTACAGCTCCCGGGGTAGATATGGTTTACTCCGTAAGTCAGCAGAGGGGCGAAGGTCACACACCACCTCGCCGGGTCGAGCGCTGCCCTATCTCCACTGCCCGTAGGCCGATCGAATCCTGGACAGGGGCGCTCTTTTGTAGAGACCACGGGGGCGGCGGACCCTTTCGCCTCTAACTCTGCGACAAAGACAGACACAGGTAGTTTACACCATGAATATTTCCAATATTTTACTCACAGTCCTTGACAGCTCTTGGTCTGCATGCCTTCGTACTCCGAAACAGCAGACAGCGTATGGTAGCAGTAATTTCTGAGGTCGTTAGCCTCTCCGTCCTCTGCCCAGTAGAGGAAATGGATGGTGCGGGGCTTCGTCTGGCAAGACACACAGCAACCCACAGCAAATACACAGCACCACTCCAACGTGAAAGCTTATTAATTGTAAAGTCTCACTCACCACACTATAAGTGCAACACCACAAGGGAAAGCGCCCGGTGTCCTCCACTGCGCTTGGGCTGAAATAGGGGCGATGGAAAACACGACCACAATAAAGTCTCGTTGCTGTGGCTGTTTGGACGTACTCTTCTAGCGGCTCGCCCACCACGCTATTATAGGGGTAGGGCCGCCCTCCTAGTCCTGGAGGACTCCAACGATCACACAGGTTAATATCTGCAAGTTACTCCACACCAACGGGTATACTCACAGCGGATAGCCTTTGTTTACGTTGTGCAACAAGGTCAATTTTCTTCCGGCTTTACTCCTTCAAAAATACTGATTAGACCAAGGTTCCTTCCTACCCATAGGATTCTTCGTTTACTCCAGCAGGTCCACCGTAAACTACAACAAGAGAGGGAGAGAGAGAGAAATACAGACAGCCACCACGTCTAACAATGAGCACAGCTCCGTTCCTCAGCACACACTACAACTCAACTTGACAGCACAATGCTCTCTTCGGGGTGCTCCTTTTCTCCACCCACGTATCGCCTTTCTTTCACCCCAGGCAGCTCCTGTCTTCTTTCCGTGCGCTCCAAGCGCAGCCCGGATCAACAGAGCCTGCGGGCTCTTCAAAAGGTACGTAGTTACTTTTTCTGCATTAAGCAGAGGAGCTTTCCCCGTGTCAATCCCCCTCTCGTGCCCGAACTCCCGAACTGTGATCTAACTGTGCTTTTTATACTCCTCCATGTACTCCAGTTGTCCAATTGCCCGGCGATCTCTTTAACTAGGCACAGCTGTGCTCAATCCGCTGATTACAGCCTTCGCAAAACTGCCGGACGTCCGGTGTTTCCGTTCTCCGGTCTGGACGGAAACATCCGGGCGGAACCAAACTTTCCCAACTTTTGGTTCCGCCCCGAAAAGATCGTCACCTTGTGACATTTATGATTTGCGTGAGTTATCCAGTCTTGCACTTTAACATCATTATAAGTTATGGTTTTACTATAGTGAGGGATTTATTTGCGACAACAACTTGGCTGACTGTAACAATCCTGCTAATTTCACGGCTAGTTGCTATATGAGTAAATATATAGACATAACATTTTGATTTGATGTCTTTTATTAGCTTATTTTTAAGAAATACAAACCTTCTGGGAAAACGTTTCCAGACGAGTTAAAACAAGTTAAAAGTCAAAAGACGAACATTCGGTTTAATCATTGTAAATACAATCTCATATACGTTATTAATTATGCATATTTATTCTGTATTAATTCGTAGGTATTAAACTGTCCCTGTTAATGTGACTCCCTCGCAGTACCCGGGTGAGGCTGTGTTTCAGGCGGTTGTTCAAGGAATAAGATACCTTTGAATGTTGCGACTGGCCAATCAGTACCAAGCATTTTACAGTGCCATGTAGTAATAATAATAATAAAATAATAAGATGAACCAGTTGCCCCCCAGTAAAACAGGAGGCCCCCTCATTCTGTATTCTCTGGAGCCGACACTGTGATGACACCAGACACGTTCTTGCAGAAGAACTCTCTGCAGATAAAGAGGTAAACAAGCCATAAATTAAAACGTATTCAACTGCTTGTTGTGTATACTCATCTAAACTGATATCCAAGATCTGTAAGATGTTATCAAAGTTTATGTATTGATTCCAATTCTAAATAACTCATCTGATTGCCAGGAGGAAAACATGGTCCAAAATGATGTCACAATCAGGCCAAATGATGACTCATCTCACCTTCCTGCAATAAAGAGGAAGAGACAATTAAAATATGAAATTAAATTGATCTGCTTGTTGCATGTTTTCAAATAGGCTAATTCTATGAGATCATGACCGTGCAGAATTACTCTTTTAATTTATAAAAAAATATACTTTTAAATAATCTAATTAACAGGGTGAAAAACTGCCCAATAAGGAAGAAACCATATGCATGACACTGTCAAATGAAGATGCATGTCACCCTCACACTGAGGTATACCTGTCACGGAGTGACTTTTGAATGTTAGAACCTAAGGTGGTGGAAATTAGTTCCGCCCGGACAATGGTCCCTGAAACACCAGTCACTTCCGGGACCTCCGGGCAACCCAAATTCGGGTTTTATTAGCAACAGGTGTGGAGTTGAGTGTGGCGATTGATGATTGGGCGATTCAACGAAGAGGAGGCACATAAATAGGGCACTGGAAAAACAGGAAGGAGAAGTTTATTCCAGCAGATGCTGCGGGTGAGATGGACCGGTTAAGGTGATTGGAGAGACGGATGTATTGTAGATATTGTGGATTGGGCGAAGTGAAACTGAGAATTGGGCGTGAACACACACAGAGCTGAGTATAAAAACTACTTTTATTGAAGTGTCGTGTTGACATGTGTTACTTCCTTAGAGGATATCGTAAACATTGAAGAGCTGTCGGACCTACAGTGAAAGGAGGTAGGAAGAGGGGATTGTACTGCCAGCTGTGGTTACGTCAGATATCTGGAAGGAAGAGGAGAAGCTCTAGTGTCAACGGAGCTGTGAGTACGCTGAATTGTCGTTGTGTCAGTGTTTACATTACAAGTGTGGAATCTTAGCGTGCCTCTTGTGAGTTGTGCCCCACCGTGGAAAGGATTGGTGGGCGAGCCGGAACCAGCTAAGGAGGGAGTACGTCGCATTGTCGTGGCTGTGACGTTTCATCTGGCATTCGCAGCATCAGTGACTTCAATTATCCAGGACGAATCCCCGGTCCAACGTGGTGTGTTGACCCTATTTCACTGTGAGTGTGTGGAGTGCAGTGGGTGAGTGTTACGTGCTCTGTTGTTTGTTGGTTTTTGTGTTCTTTTTGTTCTCTCTCTCTCCCTCTCCTCCGCTGTCTGTCTTCTCAGATCCCGGCCATTGGACACCTTTCCTGTCAATCTTAATTATCCTGTGTGACGTCCCTCGTCGATCCAACAATCAACACCCGATACCGCCTATTTAAATCTCACCGCTGTTCATTCATCCCAGTACGCTGGTTACTGTTATTGTAAAACCCCTGTTGCTGTTTGGTATACTGTTTGAGAATCATTTGCTGTGTTGTTTCTTGTTGTGTATGTCAGACTGTTCGTACCCAGTTTATTAGTCACTTGTTTATGCGTTTGTACGTTAGTGTTCATTCGCTCTGTTGTGTGTGACTTTGTTGATATTGGGGAAAGCGGACAGGTAAGTACGTCACGTGACATACATTGTGCAACACGTAGGTTACATTCACTGTATTAGAGACACTAGTTTAGGAGCGTGTGCCACCCTCTGTACGTTTTGTGTTTGGGTAGGTAGAGTAGGTAAGTTAGGGCGTCGTGTGACGCTGAAGATTTATCTAATTACCTTTTTGTTTTATAGCGTAGGTAAGAGGGTTAAACGTTAGCTAGAACGGTTTTGTTTTGTTTGTTTTGGCACCGCTCGTGCCCCTTTCCCCTTTTGTGTATTTGTTATTTGTTACTTGTAAATATTGTAAATATCATCACCTTTTATTCACCTTGTCACACCACTAAACACCTTTGTATATTAATAAATTGCACAGTTTTGCCCACTATTTTTGTTGTCTGTCGTTGTTGGCTCCCATACACACACCAAAAATAAATCCATCATTTCATATTGTTGCCTCCCATTCATACCCCTAAAAACAATACCATCTGGGATCGTAACAAATTTGGGGGCTCGTCCCTTTCTACTATATTTAATTTTTTTTGGTGTGTGTTGGCGTCATCGACATACTTGTGAGGCCTGTAAGCTTGATAGTAGTTTTGCGCTTTACCGGTGGGTGTGTTGGTGTTGTGGTTTTTGTGTGTGTGGGAATAAACAATCGAAACATGGCTTTGTTTGATTTACAAGCATTTATTAAAAATCCCACCATAGGGCAGATAAATAAGTGTAGGAAGGATGATTTGTTTGCAATTGCAGCACACTACAAAATCTCCGTTGTCAGGCAGGCTCTTAAAAAAGAAATTAAACATACAGTTTTGCAAGGTTTGATTGAATTAAATGTTTTGCTTATGTCTGGGGACGCTGTTGATGAGGAGGCCGATGGGGAGACGCGTTCACTTGGTGCCGAACTTGCACAGCCTTCTACCTCCGGAGATGAACAGGGTGTGGGGGAACAGGCTGCCGCTGAGGCCGAGGAGGAGTCCGACGCCAAGGCCGGCTTGCCCCAGTTCGAACCGTTCTCTCCCGTGTCTACTGGGTCCAGAGGGGATGCGCGGCTGAAGGTCCGCCTCGCCCGTTTACAACTGGAAGCCCAAGAAAAAGCTCAAGTGCAGCAGGCTGAGTTAGAGCTGCGATTGGAAATACGTAGGTTGGAAATAGAGGCTGAGAAACAAATAAAGTTGCGACAGCTTGAGCTGGAAGCGATAAAGATTACCGCCAACTCAGCTGCGCAGCAGACTCCCGCACCAGATCCTAATGTTTCCCCGGTGGTCGAATCGTCCTCGGCTACCTTTGATGTGAGCAAGCATATTGCGTTAGTGCCTCAATTTAGAGAGTCGGAGGTGGACTCGTATTTTAATGCGTTTGAGCGCATTGCGCTTTCCCTCCATTGGCCAAAAGATGTTTGGTCTTTGTTGTTACAATGTCGGCTGATTGGTAAAGCCCAGGAAGTCTGCTCTACCCTGTCGTTAGAAGACAGTTTAAAGTATGACACAGTGAAAGCTGCTATACTACGCGCTTACGAGTTGGTGCCCGAGGCATATAGGCAAAGATTTAGAAATCACAGGAAAATGCCTAACTTGACTTTTGTGGAGTTTGCTAGAGAAAAGGGTATACTTTTTGATAAATGGTGTGTTGCTAGCAAAGTAAATGATTTCAATTCTCTGCGGGAATTAATTTTGTTGGAGGAATTTAAAAATTGTCTGCCAGAGCGAGTGGTGGTTTACCTGAATGAACAGAAGGAAACCTCCCTCTCTCAAGCCGTAGTGCTGGCGGATGAGTTTGTGTTGACTCACAAAAATGTGTTTTCCTCTGCACGATCTGAAAAGACTTCGTCGCCCCAGTTACAGTCCCCAACTCCAAAAACTATCTCCCCGCGTCCTAAAGAGGTAAGGGAATGTTTTTATTGTCACAAGCAGGGACATGTAATTTCTGATTGCATTGCATTAAAACGCAAACAGCAACCGAAAAGTGTTGGTTTTGTGAACACCGTAGTGGATTTATGTAAGCCCGAAGCTGTGTGTGATGTACCTGACTCTAGTTATAAACCTTTCTTGTTGAAGGGGTTAATTTCGTTAACTGGCAAACCTGAGGATCAAAAACAAATACAGATGCTTAGAGATACTGGTGCTGCACAGTTGTTTATTGTTGCAGACGTGTTGCCTTTGTCTGAGGAAACGTCGTGCGGTTCCAGTGTGCTTGTACAGGGACTAGAAATGGAAATAATTAATGTACCATTACATCGTGTACATATTGAAAGTGAGCTGGTTACTGGGTTTGTGAGGGTCGGTGTACGGCATTCACTGCCAGTTAAAGGCGTTACCTTCATCCTAGGTAATGACCTGGCAGGGGGCAAAGTAATGCCAGTGTTAGAGGTTTTGGATAAACCTGATGTGTTTTGTGAGGATGATTTGTCTAAGACATACCCTGATGTTTTCCTGGCTTGTGTGCTAACGCGCGCTCAGTCGCGGAAAGCGGGCGATGTGGTTAACCTGGCTGATTCATTCATCGCCCCGATTTTCGCACCGGAGGTGCCTGTGACAGCTGTCAGTGAAGAGAAGCAGCAGAGAGTAACTTCACTTGATTCAGATGTTAAAACGGATGACTTAAAATTGCCGGTGACCCGAGAACAAATAATTACATTACAGAAAGAGGATCAGTCTCTCGCCAAGTGTTTTGATGCTGTTAAGTCTTTAGGGAAGTCTACCATTAAAGAACGAAATGCTGAGTATTTTGTGGAAAATGAGCTGCTGATGCGTAAATGGTGGCCGGTTACAGCCTCAGATAAAGAGTGGGATGTTGTATGCCAGATTGTAGTACCTACTCCTTATCGACAAGAGGTGTTGAGTTTAGCTCATGACCACGAGTTGTCAGGACATCTTGGTATCACTAAAACATATAACAGAATTCTTAGACATTTCTTTTGGCCTGGTTTGAAGTCGGATGTAGCTGCGTTTTGTCGTTCTTCCCATACCTGTCAGTATGTGGGGCAGCCAAATCAGGTGATTCCACCTGCTCCCCTCTCGCCCATTCCTGCTATTGGGGAACCCTTCGAACACGTCATTGTCGATTGTGTGGGGCCGCTGCCTAAAACGAAATCAGGAAACCAATTTTTGCTGACAATGATGTGTGTTTCTACCCGTTTCCCCGAGGCAATTCCCCTGCGCAAAATTACAGCGCCTGTTGTAATAAAAGCTTTAATAAAATTCTTTTCTACGTTTGGCTTACCGAAAATTGTACAAACCGACCAAGGTACTAACTTTCTGTCAAAGTTGTTTTCCCAAGTGTTGAAATCTCTTGGCATTTCTCATAACGTTTCCAGCGCGTACCACCCCGAAAGTCTCTTGCTAAGAAGTCTCTCGCTACTGCACAGAAAGGGATGAAACGTCTCTTTGATGAGAAAGCTGCGCTTCGCTCATTTAAACCTGGTGACAAAGTTCTGGTTTTATTACCTGTCCCCGGTTCAGCTTTGTCAGCATGCTTTACTGGTCCCTACGAAGTATTAAAGAAAATCAGTGACACTAATTATGTTATATGCACTCCTGACCGAAAACGCCAATCTCGTTTGTGTCATGTTAATATGTTAAAGGCATATAATGAAAGAAATACACAGGACTCGGTTACAGAAAACATGACAAAGCCTGTTGTTTCTCCAGTAGCCGTAGTCTCCCCTGTAGAATCCTCTGCAGCAGCGGATGGAGCTGATGAGGATGGCATTGTGCTGCGCAACGCTCCTCATCAATGCGCACGTTTATCAAACTCTGTAATATTGAAAGATTTGCGTCACATCTCATGCATTTAACAGAGGTACAAAGACAGGACATTGTAGAATTAATTAGAGCTTTTCCATCTCTCTTTGGTGACATTCCAACACAAACGACAGTGTTACAGCATGACATTAATGTTGAAAATGCAATTCACATTAAACAACACCCTTACAGAGTAAATATAACAAAAAGATCGCTCATGAAGAAAGAAGTGGAGTACTTACTAGAAAATGTTCTTGCTAAACCGAGCTGCAGTGCTTGGAGTTCCCCATGCTTGTTAGTACCTAAACCTGATGGAACATTTAGGTTCTGTACTGATTACCGAAAGGTAAATGCTGTTACAGTGCCTGACTGTTACCCACTGCCTCGCATGGTGGATTGTATAGATAATTTAGGTTCTGCTCGCTTTGTGAGCAATCTGGATTTATTAAAAGGATACTGGCAAGTTCCTCTTACCCCACGTGCATCTGATATCTCCGCTTTCGTAACTCCTGATAATTTCCTACAATATAACATCATGGCTTTCGGTCTCCGGAATGCACCTGCAACCTTTCAGAGGCTTGTTAATTTAGTGTTGGCAGGTGTTCCGAATTGTAATGCATACTTGGACGATTAAGTGATTTATTCATCAGAGTGGTCAGAACATGTATCTTTTCTGAAAACTGTGTTTGAGCGCCTTACAAAAGCCTCATTAACGCTAAATTTAGCGAAATGTGAGTTTGGACAAGCTACTGTGACATACCTCGGCAAAGAGGTGGGTCATGGTCAAGTGCGACCTATCGAAGCGAAGGTCACAGCCATTGCTCAGTTCCCCGCTCCGACCACGCGGCGTGAGCTGCGTAGGTTTCTGGGCATGGCCGGCTACTACCTAGCTTTTGTAAAAACTTTTCCACTGTTGCTTATCCACTTACTAGTTTGTTAAGTCCGTCACAACCCTTTGTCTGGTCAAATGAATGTCGGAACGCATTTGAAACAATTAAGTGTTTGTTGTGTCATGCACCTGTTCTCTCTGCACCCAATTTTGCATTACCTTTCAAACTAGAAGTTGATGCCAGTGCTGTGGGTGTAGGCGCTGTTCTCCTTCAGGAGGATGAGCAGGGCATTGACCATCCTGTGTGTTATTTTTCCCGTAAGTTCAATAAACAACAATTCAACTACTCTACCATAGAAAAAGAAGCTTTGGCATTATTACTTGCATTGCAATATTTTGAAGTTTACGTTGGCTCATCTTCTTTACCTGTTACTGTGTTTACGGATCATAACCCATTAGTCTTTCTGTCTCGCATGTATAACCAGAATCAACGGTTAATGCGCTGGTGTCTTGCCATTCAAAGTTACAACCTGGAAATTAAGCACAAATCAGGTGCTGAGAATGTTGTGGCAGATGCACTTTCCAGAGTCTAGTGTTCATAATTAGTTACATCTGTTTCACTTTAAACAAACAGGTGTTTGTTCTTAAGGAGAGGGGTGTTACGTGCTCTGTTGTTTGTTGGTTTTTGTGTTCTTTTTGTTCTCTCTCTCTCCCTCTCCTCCGCTGTCTGTCTTCTCAGATCCCGGCCATTGGACACCTTTCCTGTCAATCTTAATTATCCTGTGTGACGTCACTCGTCGATCCACCAATCAACACCCGATACCGCCTATTTAAATCTCACCGCTGTTCATTCATCCCAGTACGCTGGTTACTGTTATTGTAAAACCCCTGTTGCTGTTTGGTATACTGTTTGAGAATCATTTGCTATGTTGTTTCTTGTTGTGTATGTCAGACTGTTCGTACCCAGTTTATTAGTCACTTGTTTATGCGTTTGTACGTTAGCGTTCATTCGCTCTGTTGTGTGTGACTTTGTTGATATTGGGGAAAGCGGACAGGTAAGTATGTCACGTGACATACATTGTGCAACACGTAGGTTACATTCACTGTATTAGAGACACTAGTTTAGGAGCGTGTGCCACCCTCTGTACGTTTTGTGTTTGGGTAGGTAGAGTAGGTAAGTTAGGGCGTCGTGTGACGCTGAAGATTTATCTAATTACCTTTTTGTTTTATAGCGTAGGCAAGAGGGTTAAACTTTAGCTAGAACGGTTTCGTTTTGTTTGTTTCTTTGCTTTGGCACCGCTCGTGCCCCTTTCCCCTTTTGTGTCTTTGTTATTTGTTACTTGTAAATATTGTAAATATTATCACCTTTTATTCACCTTGTCACACCACTAAACACCTTTGTACATTAATAAATTGCACAGTTTTGCCCACTATTTTTGTTGTCTGTCGTTGTTGGCTCCCATACACACACCAAAAATAAATCCATCATTTCATATTGTTGCCTCCCATTCATACCCCTAAAAAAATACCATCTGGGATCGTAACAGTGAGTCTTTTCTTTGACGTGTGTACACCTGAAAATTGCAGTGTCTTGCCGTGTCCCTGTTGTCAGCATTTACCCCCTAGGCCGGGAAGGAAACCCTGTTTGAGAGAACGTGTACTGGTGCTGGTGGACGACCACTTTTCTATATATGCCCGCTTGTGACTTCTGATCTCTTTTTCCCCACCTGGTGGTGGCGAGGCAAACCGGCCCCTAGTGTTTAAAATGTTTTAATTAA
Organism: Misgurnus anguillicaudatus; assembly: GCF_027580225.2. NCBI lineage: Eukaryota > Metazoa > Chordata > Actinopteri > Cypriniformes > Cobitidae > Misgurnus > Misgurnus anguillicaudatus. Next base: position 12,123,139 of record NC_073348.2, on the reverse strand, counting down.
AGGCAGGGTAGGCAGGAATTATCTAAAAAAACTTTTACAAATTTGTTTTAACTGTCTTTATATACAAATACATAATTAAAATGTAAGTACTCTGAAAAAGAGAGTATAAAACTCGAGTGTCTGTAGACCTCACACGACTGTTTTAAACACAGTTAATTATTTCCATTCGGGACGAAACAAATGATTCGCTTGCACGAATATCACTCTCTCTCGCGACCATGGCACTACCCGTTGCTATGGGATCTGCCCACACATGCGCACAACCAATTGATTTGAACGTGCACGATAGTGATGCGCGGGTCGTCTCGTAACCCGCGGGCCCCGCGGGTCGGGTTGGGGCGGGTAAAGAAATTGTAACTTTAATGCGGGGCGGGTTGGGGCGGGTCATTAAAAACAAAATTAAAAAACTGATATGTTGCGTCTAATTCCCTGTAGCATATATATTAAATATTTGGGAATATATATTTTTACATTTAATTACTTTCTTTGATAAGGTTAAATTACGTAGGCCTATGTGGCAACGTAACTTCCGCAACGTAACTTGCGCAGCGTAACTTGATATCCCCAAACCTTTGACGTCACGGAAGCGCCAAGTAGCTCCCGCTGCCAGCCACAACAACAAAACAAACGGAGAATTAAAAGATGAAAGACGATCTGCAGGCGAAATTAAGGTAGGGAATTTGTGAATAGATAATACAAATGCTGCTTTTTTGTGTGGTGATCTACTTCTAAAATGATAAAGCCGACAAGTTCTACATGCTAAAAACACTTTAAATGCGTGGGCTATACTGCATATATCTCTACATTGGATTTAGGGATGTCACCATTACTCTATTTTCTTGAGGAGTTAAAAAAAATCCTGGAGCACATGTCGAGTACTGTTTAAAATAGTGGAGATTTAGTGAAACAAACTTGAAGGAAAATTACAATAGTATCAGAAGCATATATCAGCACAACACTGCCTCTCTCTCTCCGTCGTTCGCTCGCTCTCGCGTGCTTTAGCTCGTGCATGAAAGCAAGAATGTGATGCAATTGCATGCTTGTAAATGTCGGAAGTTTACACGACTGATCTGCAGCGGGCAGGCATAAGATTTATAAAAACACATATGAGAAGAAAGGCACAGCAACTCAAAAAGACTTAAGTGTTTCACAATTACTCAATGCCAATTTTCCCGTGGAGGCATGGAGCAGCATGAGAATAAACAGTAAGCTTATGTGTGATCTACCGGCATTGCCTTTGCGATCGATGTATTGGACACCCCTGGTTTATCATTATCCTATCTCTATATTAATATGACCATGCTGGTTTCTATGGCTCATTGGTGTAGGCTATGTTGTTGCCAGTGTACAGGGCGATGTAATCTAATCAACATGATCTCACAAAGTTCCGTGGGATAGTCACGGAATTTTGTGCTCATTTTTCCGTGGCATTCTCACGGATCTCCGCATTTTTCCGTGGCCCTGCTATGGACTGTCTTTTTCCGTGGCATTCTCACGGATTGGTTACTCAACTGCTTTTTCCTATTTTCAACCCATTTTCGCTTCGGTTTAGGGTTAGATTTGGTGTTTGTGTTAGGATGTCACATTAAATATTGGTTTAAACTATTTTTTCTGATTTAATTTTTTATATTTTCTAAACTTTAAACAGTTGTTGCCTGGCGTTGGGGTTAGAGTTGGGTTTGGGTAGGGATGTCATTTCATGTAAATCTAACCCTAAACCGAAGCGAAAATGGTAAGAAAATAGGACAAAACAGTTGAATGACCAAGAGTAAATATCACAAGGCTTTTCCTCAAGTCGATGATGCGGTAGCAGTATTGTCTCCGGAGTGTAGTCCTCATCAGAGTCAACAATGCTTTCATCACGGAAACTCTTCCATGCAAAACACTGGCTTAATAGTGAGTAGTACTACAAGCCATCCTATCTGTTTATATTCCTAGTGATAAAGTTAGGTGTATTATTACATGTGATTGTGACTTGATGTTATTACATACACCATGCTCCTTCCTCTTCGCTCGTCTGAGATAAATCCTTCTCCCAGCAAAGCTGTCGGTGTCGCGCGTTCATGTGTTTTGGGGCGTGGCTATAGAAGAAACCCAGAAGGGAGGGGGTGGGGTGAATGGAAAAATGAGCTGTGCGTGAGAGGTCTACAGACACTGAATTTTTATACCCTCTTTTTCAGAGTACTTACATTTTACTTATGTATTGATATATAAAGACAGCTTAAACAAATTTGTAAAAAAGTTTTTTTAGATAATTCGTGCCTATCCTGCCTTTAACATTTTTAACCACTAACAAAGTTTAAATGACAATGTTTATATTCATGTTCACTGCTGGCCCTGTAGATGGCCAAACAGGTGGTGGAAGAGTTTCCCAAAATTCCTGACCGCATTAACAAAGTCCACCAAAGAGATGATTGTCCAGTACAGAAATTATGTGGCCAAAGAAATTTAGCATCAGGTAAAAATGGCTAGATTGTACGTGTTATATAGACAAAGAAAGCGTGTCTATTCCTATCTGTATTTACATATTTTCAGTCTCAAAGAGGAGTACTGCTGTGTGTGGGGGCTCAGAGACAGAAACGGAGAACATTACTGCGTCTGGGTATTCATTATGTCATTCTAGACTACATTGTTTCTCGAAGTACTGTTAATAATTTGAATGTTTTCATTAAAAAGTCCAAGCACATTTCTTTTTTTCAGATCCAGTGTGATTTCTGCAAGAGATGGTATCATGTGAACTGTCTCAATATGAATGAGCCATCAACCCAACAAGCATGGTTCTGTGATTTGTGTTACTAAAATTGTTAAACGTTCAAATGCATAAATGTCCCAAAAGCAGTATTTATTTTTAGTAGGTACATTATTTTTTCATCAGCTGACTTCTACAGGCTTTCAATATTGACTGTGTAAATGCAGGATCTAGAACATATATTGTATAAGAAACTTTGTTTAGGAATTTTAAAATTTACTGCTGTATTTCTAGTGTGTGTTTAAAAAACGCATAAAACTATTGAGTGTTTAAGCGTACTTTTTTCAAGGTAAATACTGCAAGTGGTTATATTGCTATGCTATATACCTATAACCAAATTACTTTAACAATTTTAGAAGTTATGTAAAATATAAGTTTGACATTTATGGAGACAAGTAGAGTAGGCTTTGTGCTTTTATTTTCAAAGAAATAACGAAAAGTTTTTCAGTTATGCAGTTTTCAGATTGTAAATATTTAGCAAGATATAGGCCTAAATTTTTGGGGGGGGAATTATATTAAAGTATTGTTGTATTATGCTACATAAGGTATGTGGCATTATTTAGCAAATGCTTTTTCATGCGACATCACACACACCTTTTTGTAACTGTACACCTGACATTTTACACTTAACTACATGCAATAAAGATGATCTTAACCAAACTATGGCATATGTCTGTTTGTGCTGACTTAAAGACTCCAAAGTGGTAATGTGTTAATTTTGGGAAAGAGAGGTAACAATGTTACATGAAGTTAGTAGAGGTTGATGTTGATGCAATAAAAGTTGCAAGCTCTTCTTTAGACTGTCAAAGACCAAACTGTAGCACATTTTCTGCTGTTTTTTAACTCCGTTTTTGTGTCACGAACGGGGAACGGGAGTAAGGACGCAAGTGCAGAGTTCACATGATATAAATAACATTTAATATAAATCAGGAAACAAAACACGAGTAACATACAACATCGAGTAAAACAGGAACATCCAACACAGGAACAGACAGGGAAGAAATGACAATGATCCAGAAGTGAGTAAACAGAAGACAGAGGTATATATACACACAGACTAAATTGACAAACAGGTGTGATGAGGCAGGTAATTAATCAATGAATGTCCAGGTGATAACAATCGGAACAGAGATATGACACGGATTAACCGTGACATTACCCTCCCCTCTACGAGTGGCTACCAGACACTCACAAAAAACACAACAAAAACAAAGTCTGGTAGCGAGAGTTCAAGGGAGGGGTGGAGGGCTTGGGGACCCTGGCGAAGCCGGCAGCCGCCGGGATGAGACCAACAGGACGGTTGGCCGGACTGCGCCAGGAGAACCGGAGCGATCGCTCTGAGAACCGAGGCAGACGAATTACCCCCCTCCTGGGAATCGTCGACGATCAGATGCCCCCGGAAATCATTTCCCATCCCCTCGTGGAAACGGAGACCCTCGGTAGCCAGCCCGGGGAAATGATCGAGCGTGATCCGTTCCGGATCCCCCTGCGAGCAGGATGGTGGTCCTCCGAGGGACCGTCGACGACGACTCAACCGTTGGGGGACCGCCTGGGCCGATCCTCCTCCCGCAGGAGCGAGCGATCGCTCACGGTGGTCCCCAAGAGACATCGGGGCTGATGGGGAATGAACCCCGATGTCACTACTCCCTCTCGATGAAACTCCTGGGGGAGCCGCCCTCTGTGAACCTGCTGCGTCCAGTTTGGCTGGATCATTCTGTCACGAACAGGGAACGGGAGTAAGGACGCAAGTGCAGAGTTCACATGAAATAAATAACATTTAATATAAATCAGGAAACAAAACACGAGTAACTTACAACATCTAGTAAAACAGGAACATCCAACACAGGAACAGACAGGGAAGAAATGACAATGATCCAGCAGTGAGCAAACAGAAGACAGAGGTATATATACACACAGACTAAATTGACAAACAGGTGTGATGAGGCAGGTAATTAATCAATGAATGTCCAGGTGATAACAATCGGAACAGAGACAAGACATGACACGGATTAACCGTGACATTTTGAGGTTTTAAGTATGCAACAGAATTACGTAGAGTTACAAAAGATAGCATATGTAAGATTGGTCCTAATATTGATAACACTGACCTGTTCTCCAGGTGCTAATGAGATCTGTGATCTAAGGTCTCCTGTGTGTTAATGTCACTTATAGGCAACACACATTTAATCTCTGTCACACTTTTTCATTAGATCAAAACTTAAGTAAATATGATATATTAGAATAGCAACACAAATATCTTACTTTAAAACACAAAATCATCTGGACATGGAAACATTGTCATTTAAAGTATTTTACTGGACTAAACCTTTATGTGTCAATTCATACAACAGGCAAATGATTTTGACAGTCAAACATTTTAGAGAACTTGTCAATAGCCAGTTGAATTCAATAGCAGGTATTTCCGTAACATTGCACAACAAAATGTTGTTTGGGTATTATAAGACATAAACATCGAAACCACTAGGGAAAAATCAAAAACAATAAATACTGGCATTTAACAGTTTTACATGTGTTATTACAATGAACCAAATGTAATTGCACATAACAAAAACAAAGATGGCAAACATAGGGGTGAAATGTGGCCTATAGGGTTCAGAAAAGTAGTTCCAAATTGCATTCCTCAAGGACGCTTGTGCCCCCCCAGTATTTAAAACAATACTGTCATTTTAAATTATTATGTTGCTAATTTTGTGTTGCATTAATGTTGTATTCTTTATAATTAAAACATTAAAAATATAAAAAACAATGGTGTGATTTTGTTTGATTGATGGGAATCTAGCTACACTGCAACAGCCTATCACGAGGCTACGTACGACACGTACGTGACGTAGCCTACGTCAGTGTAGCCGCTCAACAGTTACCGCACTTTTTTAAACTGGATGAGTTTTCGCTTAGCTATACTGCTTTAAGATGGATATTATCCGCAAATGGTTAAACGCCCAACAACAGTCTCCAAAAGACGCGCAGTAGTCAGACAGAAAGAACTCCGGTGGCCTTGCAAACCAATTTGGCGAGCTGCTCCATTGGTTTTACTTTGTTATCTGGCGACGACATCAACGTAACCGCTAAAATGTACATTTATAATTGACTTGACATGTTTGTCTCAATAAAAATGAACCTTCCGACAACCACAGAATGTCGCAAGCGCTCCTGGCAAACAGATGAGAGGTTTGAAAAGGACATTGACGCACACAGGCGAGAGAGTTCGGGTCCGTTTAGAAAAAACACATTCATTTTTAAATTACCCGAGACCCGATGCCGCTATTATTGGACCCGACCCGTGTCCGAGGCACATGTGAAACTTTTAGACCCGAACCCGATCGGGTCTCGGGTCGGACCTCGGGTTTTCGGATCTAAGTGGACCCGTGAAGACCTCTACCGTGGAGCCCGACCCCGGGCCTAACAGACTACTACATTCAGAAGATATGGACTTGATCACTGCGGTGATTCAACTTGCTTCTGAAAAGGACCTCAATCACAAGTTTAATTCCGAGTGGACACTTTATTAATGAGGAGCTTCTGCTCGGAGAAACGCCGCCTGCCGCTGTACTGACAGGAGGGAAGGGAGAGACGACAGCGCTGCCTCCACAGTACCGTAGGTTCAAAGTTTGCGTGCGTGTGTGTGAATGTGTGTGTGTAGGCTATAAGCTATCTGGTCATATTGCTGATGGTTGTTTAACGTGATGATTACGTGCTGCGCGAATAGAGTATATATTATTATAAGTATACGTACTGTAGGCTGTCCCTAAGTGTGCCCTCCCATGCATTTCATATGCCCCCCTTAAGACTGAGGTCTGGCGACGGGTCTGGATACAACGATCGCAAATCGAATCCAGTCTGTTTCAGATGTGTAAATGATCCATAAAAGTCCAATAAAATACATCCAATGACCATTTTTGTCCACAAATGCGTATAATCCGTGAAATATAGATACTCTGTATAGATAGTCTGTTGTTTACATCAGATTTTGCATATACGTCTTATCGCCTACAATCTGATGACTATTTGCGTCGTAACACACTGTATATAAGATTACTCCGGGTTCCAATGACCACGCGTTAAAACTTTGTTTTTAAAAGTAGGCGGGAGTAAAATCCATAATATCCAAATAGCGCTGTTATTTCAGTGAGACATGATGACAGCACAGAGGGTATCAGCGATGTGACTGCTCTCTGTGCTTTCTAGCTGTGGGTGGAGACCTGCGAGTGGGGTGGTGGGTGGGAAAATTCAAACTGAATGTGACGAAACGGCTACTTACGTCACTTCGGAGCTGAGTTTGAAACCGTGTAATCTGAGACTCAAGGCAGAGGACATTCAGGAACCTGTATCTAACTCAAAACAGCATGGATGGATTTTTTTCCAAGTTTGTATGCGTGTGGGAGCATCAGAGACACAAATGAACACCCCAAAACCAAGAAAAAGTGAGTTTTTCATAATATGGGCACTTTAAAAAATGATGTTGCATAGGGAAATTCCATGGAGAAATGTGTTATAAATTGGACATTTAACACAAACTCTTTATTTTTCAATCACTCCGCAAAGAGACTTGGATAACTCTGCTGATTTTGGACATACAGATATGATTTATACATCATTTAAAACGTTAAAGTGTCTAGTTTTTTTCTGTCCACTCCCAATAAAAAAACAGAATGTTGTGCTTTTCGCAAAATTAAGAAAATAAACATGATGCGCGTTTTGTTCTCTCTCCCTCAGTGAAGTCCTTTCAGAAACCCGTCAGAAAAATAAACTGTAACTTAATGAATACTTGTCATAGAAACAAAAGATAAATGTCTACATAATGCTTGGAATGTCAGCTTTTGGAAGATGTAAGTGAAATCAAAAACAAATATTGTAATTCGTTGTTAACTGTGTTAGAAGAGGAAGATGTACCGTATTTCTCCTGTTACTGCATTAACTATAATGAGCCACGCCCCGCTCCATTGAAGAGAAGAGCAGAGATCATCCATATTCATTATTCAACCCCAGTCAATGGAGGCTCCATCTCTGCAGCCTTTCAATGCTGTGTTGAGTTTTAAGTCAATGACATCTACTTGTTTACTGACGACTGTAACTTAAGTTATCTCCAGACGTGAGTGTTTGTGCTTCATCAAACAGACGCGATCGACGTCCAAACGCACACACAAACACACAATGCCTCATATTTGACGTGCTTTGTGGTATCATAATATGCAATTGCAAACATCACATCTACTTGTTTACTCGCCCCTAAAGTTATCTCCAGACAGACGCGAGTGTGTGTGCTTCGTCAGTGACGCGATGTCCAAACGCACACACAAACACGATGCCTCATATTTGACGCGCTTTGCGGTATCATTATAAAAGATGCTCTCTCGCCTTTAAATAAAATTTATCTCAGGTGCTTATGTTTTCTTTGTGCTTCCGTCAGACGGCCAAACGCACACACAATGCCTCATATTTGACGCACTTTGTATTAAGACGCATCTAAACACATCTAAAACCCTGTTTGTTCGCGTATATCTCTGCAGAGTAAGTTTATTTAACGCAGGATCACGCATGGGAAGGGATTTCTTTTGTGTTGCTTTCATAAACAAACACTTAACAATAATGGTGTCGTCTTACTGCCTCAGCTGTCAATCACAGATTATTCAAGAGCTTCCAGCCTCCATGCATGTTGCCTTCCTAACCAAAAAAGTGACTTTGAAATTGTAAATCAGTATATTGTTTTATGTGACTAAGTAAGCAGAATGATTTTCACATCATTTTTTATGGGTGATTTTAATTTGAATTGGGAAGATAAATCAAAGAGGAAAAATTTAAAATAATTTGATCACTGGGTTATCTGATCATAATTTAACCTTAGTTGCACGAAAACTAACAAAAAACAGATTTAAAAATAATATAGTAACTTCATCTAACGTCTTTAACTGTATAACTAAAGGAAAATTAGTAACATTTGATGAGGAAATAGCTGATCTAAAGTGGAATGATATTTTATCTTCCAAGGATATTGATTACGTTTGTAATACATTTTATAATATAATTAAAACATATTTTTTTGTCATGGTTGTTGTTATTGAGAGAGGTGGTGATGGAGCAGTGGACAAGACACTTGCTTTTGATTCCCACTGTTACACATCCACCAAATAAATTGTTGTGTGTCATACTGTACAAAAAAGTTGCATGTTGCACATCTAGCTGTAAAATAAATTAAAATGTGTTTTTTTTTGTTATGGGTCCTACTTTACTATCCGTAAAGATCCGCCACCAGTTTGATTGGCGTGTGTGTGTGTGGGGGGGGGGTCTCAATATATTTTCCTGCTTTTTGTCCTTAGCCTATCACATGCCTGCTTAGTTCAAAACAAGCAAAATTATTTTAAACAAGGTAATTAGAAAGATGTAATTCAAATGTTTCAGCTGTTATTTACTAACTTTTTTTAATGTTAATTGCAATTCATGTCATAATAATCTTCAGTATAAATTTTGCTTTTAAAATGTTACCTTTTTATATTTTTATCTATTTACTTGTTTATTTTATATTCACCTAGATTGACAATGAAGCTGGCTTTAACTTGAAGTAATTAAAAGAATTTATAGATTACACTCATTCACTTAGCACAGATATTATGCATGCTTTAAGGGCTTTATAATTTAGCTGTTACAGTAAACACTTGATTATGTCTGGCTGAATATTTTTTCTGTCATTCGGATGAATTCGTTATTCGTTTTAAAGCCATTATCCGTGCCATTATATTTGACGAATGCTTATCAGTACATTACTTTTTTGTTTCTTCAACTTTAAAGATGAATATTCTCCTTTAGAGATGGGTAATTTTTTGCAATAGCACATTATATTCAAAATTTTGAGCTCATAAAAAAGATTTTTCGCTTATTTAAATGCAACCTGACTTGTTTATGTTTTTATGCACGTTTAGTTTTGGTGCAATTTCCCAAAAGCTTATAATTAGGAAATACACACAACACGCTTACATTATATTTTCTTATATTTCTACTTATATTCCTACTGTTCAGTAATGCAGAAAAGCGCAACACAACCATATTTAAGCTATTAAAACGTTCAGATGCAAAAATGAACTAAATGTAAAATTAGATAAACTAGTTAATGATATTTCGTAAATGCGCTCGGTCTCTTCAAAGGTCTTCGCGAGTTATTTTTTTTATAAGACTCAGTTATCATACATCACGTCTCTTGAACTGTAAAAAATAAGACAAATGATGCGCGTTTGAGTCGGATTTTTATGAAGAATATGTGACTGTTTATGTAACAGGCAAAGAAAACTTCGCCAACTAAATGTTTGCCAAAAAAGCGTGCATTTGTATGACATCAAAGTCTATCGCCTAAACACAGAAATTCCGTGTCATGTTACTTCAATATCATACAGTATACGCTCAGCATGAAGTCAAGCACACAAATTGTTGTCAGTATGGCCTACATGAAACACGACTGCCATCTACAGGTTTTTGTATTTCCTGCGTCCCCCACCGAACCCCCCTTCTGCGGGATCTGGCAGAATTTCAGAAGTGCTCGCGGCATTCTGCTCTCAGAGACGCGCATTTTTAAAGGCCACATCTGTACCCCTTACCCTTAACCCTACCCACGCCCGCCGACAGGGGGGGACAAACGGGTCTGTTGTCCCGGGCCCAGGATGAGGGGGGGGCCAGAACTGGAACCTATGCAATAATTCAGTGTTTTCCATACATTGATTTATCTGCCATAGAATCAACACTGGCCGCCACAAATAGATTTTTCATGATTACCATTTACATTTTCATTTTACTATATTCATTGTAGTGAGCGCTCAGCGCGCCTCCCTCCTCCCTCTCTCGTTGCATGCAGCGCGTCAACAGCGCGCGCCCCTCCCCTCTCTCTCCTGTTGCAAGCAGCGCGGCTCTCTCTACAGTCAAAAGTATTTTAACTCCGCGTTCCTTTTACTTTCTTTTTCGTGTAAACGTCAACAGTCACGGATGTCACTGATAGAGAAGATGGCTGATCGAGTTCATCATGAGTGACTTAACAAAAGGTCAGCATTACCACACATACCCGTTCTGGTGTGAGTCTGTGTCCAAGCTCTCTCCCTACCTATGATGCGGTATGCTCGTGCACGTGTTCTGTAGTAACACTAACCGTGTGTTCTCTCATATTCTGAATTTGCAACAAATTGTCTGCGCTATACGCGATGATATACAATAAAACTACCACCCGTGTTTAAAATAAAAAAGCGCTCATAACGCAACAACAATGAGAAGAGCAACATCAGTACAACCTCAATGTAAATGCATGATGATTTTGTCAGATGAGGACGCGTTTTTAGCAGCAGATAAAGAAAGAGCTGATTGGATTTACATTGACATTAACATACATTAACAATGAGTCACTGGGTCGTAACTGGGTCCTGTTAGTCACTATTTTATAGACAACAGAACAAATAATATGTAAAAAATAGCATTCAGTTGTGTTAAAATGCAATATAATGTGACAGATTAAAGAGTAAAACACGACGCAATGACGCCACATATATGCTAATCGGCGTGTGACGTCATCGCCGCCACAGTCTCTCAAAATCCTGTGGGAAACACTGCAATTGTTAAAAAATAAAGAAAATAGGCATATTTGTGGAAAAAAATCTAATACAATCTCCATAAATATTGGAACATAAGCACATTTTGTGTTATTTTAGCTGTTTACCAAAATGTATTCCAGTTACAGTTATGATGGTTTTTCTTTATAATGGAGAGGATAATGCGATCATCCACCACTGTTATCCCATTTATTTAGACATACAGTATTTTAATGTTGCTAAGCTCACCACTGTGTTGTTTTTTTATCTGGATGTGCCAAATTGTTGATGTGGCCACTCTTAATGTTCCTGCCATCTCTGATGGATTTGTTGTGTTTTTGAAACCTAACTATGGTCTGTATCACTTGCATGGAGATGTCCCTGAATCAAATGATTTTGGTTCACAGCCACAGCTTCCAAATGCAAATACCACACTTAAAATCAACTCCAGACCTTTAACATATGTCATTCATGAGGAAATTATTTAACAAATAGACAATACCTGTCCATAAAACAGTTTTAAGTCAACTGTCCCATTACTTTTGACCCCTTTAAAAAGGGGGAGCTACATATTAAATGGCTGTAATTCCTAAATCCTTCAGCCATTATGGATGTGAATACTCAAAATAAAGCTGAGAGTGTGCACTGTAAGCCAATATTCATAATATGACTGTAACTGGAATACATTTTGGTAAACAGCTAAAATAACACAAAATGTGCTTCTGTTCCAATATTTATGGAGGTGACTGTATTTGAGATACATAAAAAAACTTTTATTTGTTCTCTTCCTATACTTGAAATAGTGGTCAAGAAACCCCCCGCCCAACACAAAAATGGTTTAGCCACTGATCAAAATTTTATGATGTCATTTGATTTGAAGTTCAGTACACTCAAAATATCTGGTCAGACTCAGCACAAGTCCGGTGCTCAGAAAAGAAAAGAAAAGAAAAGAGAAGAAAAGAGAAGAAGAAAATAGAGGTTTTCAAAAGAGGGGGTTGACGTTATATAAATAAAAGTTATTTTGTGTCAGTATAGTCAGTACTACATTTATTTACTATATAAATGTTGAATACAATGTATAATAATGTAATATTCGTGGGTCATAAATCTGATAATGCCAAATGTCTTGTTACCAGTAAAAAGTAGGGGGGCCGAGGGGCCCTCCAAGATTATCTTGTCCCGGGCCCAGGCAAGACTGTCAGCTGGCCTGACCCTACCCCTTAGTTTTGCATGTTCACGTGAGAGTAAGGACCAATCGGGGTAGCCCTTTCACTCTCGTGAACGTGCAAAACTAAGGGGTAGGGGTAAGGGGAAGGGGTAAGACAGAGAAATGGGATTGGGCCTTACTCTGCTGAACAGGGCTATGACGCATTTAAACTCTGCAAACTCATTTGTTAGGACTTTACTTATGGACATTCCTCTGCTTTTAATATGCTTTTAAGGTGTCTGGAGGAATTGCAAGTGCATCAAACTTTGATTTTATAGATCAATAGCTTTTTACGGGACTGCCCACAACATGTGCAAGTGAATGGTAGCAACTTTGAAAATGTGATTTTGAAAACTGGTCTTCCACAGGGATGTGTTTTATCCCCAATCCTTTTCTCTGTTATAGCCTGTGTATAGCCTGTTATAATGAGAATGTAATGCTTAAAAAATATGCTGATCATATGGCATGGGATGTGTGAAGGATACTCAAACATTAGACAGTTATTTTAATTTTGTTAATGTTTTAACTGTCCATTTAGGGGAGAGTTCTTTACAGCTTAATTTTATTACATTTAAATAAATGTGGTGTTGGACTAGTAGTGTGTGTTCAATTTTCAAGCCTTTGCTACTAAATGGTGAGGTGGTAGAACAGGTATGATCTTTTAAATATCTGGGTACAGAGTGACTCCCACTTTAATAAAAAAAGCATCAAGACAGTCTTTTTAAGAAAGCATATCAATGTCTAGGCTTATTGAGAAAATTGAGAAGTTTAACATTGAGAGATACCACCCACACAGCAGGAGACTCCTATGCGGATCCGTCTTCAAGTCGCCAAACCCATGTGACTGTCACATTCATTTTGGAGCCCCATAAATTCTACTGTCAAACAGCGGATCCTGAACGGACCCATGTCGGATCCTCGGACGTGCCTTTACTGAACAGTTGATGCACACTTGTCAATCAAGACTTTGTTTGCTTGGACACAGTTGAGCTGAACCCTCTTTTGAGTAAGTATTCATTTATTGATATAATTATGGCAGTAAACATTATTTTTTTAATCATACTGTATACTAATGATTGAAATGACATTGATATTAGGAAAACTTTAGCATGTTCACTCGTGGGTGGTTTAGCGCTAACGTTAGCTAGCTGTGCATTATTAAGTTTGCATGTTGGCAAGTTTGGTGAGGTGTACATCTGCCATCCTCTTTATAATGAAAATTAAGCTTAGGCAATTTAATTACTGTTTGAGTCGGTTCAGACTAACGGTCACACTGCACGATGTCATGTGACCTAATCAGTGACTGAATGAATCCAGGTGTTTTTTATGGAGATAATTCTATCTCATTAATAATTCACGCAAAAAACATGATTCACACATGCGTAGACTATTTCACATGCATGAAATCTAATTTACATACACAAAAACATATATATATTCGCAAAAAACGATGTACATACACAAAATAAAAATACATATTCATAAAATACGTTTCACAAACGAAAAAAAAGTTTTAAATTTCGAGTTTATCATGACTGTGAATGTACGAATCGTCTATTTCGTGTGTGAATTGCTTTGAATTCGTGTGTGTGTTTTTGAGACTTTGTTGGCAGCGCGCTCTCCAACGTGGGTCACTCGTACTCTTTAGCCAATCAGATGCGAGCTCACCATTCAACCAACCAATCATAACCCGCCAAGAGCGCAGCACTCAAGGAGATCAGCATTGCACACCTTTTGCGCAATCTGGCTCTCCTGACGTATTTCCGGAAAAATCTGAGCGTATTTACTTAGAGCATTTCGTATCTGAGTGTACTAGCAGCCAAATGCTTTCATAAAATTTATTTGAGAGCGATTTATAACTAAAGTATATTTATAGCATTATATAGTTAACCATTATAGTAATGGCTTCCAGAAAGTTTAAATATCAACAGCGGAAATAAAGTAGTTAAGCTGAACATTGCTGTGTCCAGTTATGTGAGGACTCCTCAAAGTTCAACTCTGTATGAGTTTCCAAATGTTTTTTGTGGAGGAAAAACACGCAGGAAATGGATTCACAACATTCGGCGCGAGCGATTTAACATCACTTCTCATACACGGATCTGCAGTCATTTTAAAAGTGATGATTTGATCGTGCTATTGAGCCTTAAGTGCGTCGCTGGCTTTGAAAGGACGTTGCCTTATCCAGTGAACCAAGTATTGCATTTAGTTTTGTTTAGGTATAAATAATATTGACATGTATATAATCAACTTTTATTCAGTGTTGCCTGCACTGCAGGAATGTAAATAATGACTTTACACATTTGCAATGCAGTAATGTATTTAAATATACTGTAAATAACTTTTATTTAGTGTTGCATGCACTGCAGGAATGTAAACATGTAAATATAAATGACTTTGAACATTTGCAATGCAGTAATGAATGTAAATATACTGTAATTAACCTTTATTCAGTGTTGCATGCATTGCAGGAATGTAAACATGTGGCTTTGAACATTTACAATGCAGTAATGTATTTAAATATACTGTAAATAACTTTCATACAGTGTTGCATGCACTGCATGAATGTAAAACTAAATGACTTTGAACATTAACATTGCAGTAAAGTATGTATGTAATATACTGTAAATAACTACCTTAACTTCAGAAATGTAAACATGTAAATATAAATAACTATCAAGCAAACAGATGTGTCAAGGCTGTATCCAAATAGTTGCAGAGGTTGTAGTTATGGGGCATCTTGATAGCGATTAAGGTTGCGTGTTGTTGCTGCTGGTATGACAGCACACTTCCATACTAAACTCTGCCAAAGCCAAAATCCACCAAAAAATTGACATGTGACATCCTGATAGTGGTGACCGAAGGGGCTACAGCACTGGCAAGGTCCTTAAACGCCTCTGCTACTTTGAGGACTGTGAGGTCAGGCAGCTTACAGGTGACACTCTTTTAAAAGGTACTCCTGAAATGAAAAAAGGTCAATTCCTATCATTTTAGTCTGTAAAATCTTTCGCAGTTTTTTATCAAATACTGCTTCTTATTACATGGCATTTGCAATACTTCTAATCGTCTGATGTCCTGAATGTCACACCGCAGCCTCAATCTGGACAGGACTATTGTTTTGTACATTGTAATGGATTGTTCTGTAATAACCACTCGTATGGACTTTATCTGTTACATAAACATTTTCAGTGAAATAAGCCTGATCTCATACAGTATGTCTTTTGTGAAGTATATATGTGTGTCTGCGTGTGTGTGTGTGTGTGTGTGTGTGTGTGTGTGTGTGTGTGTGTGTGTGTGTGTGTGTGTGTTTGTGTGTGTGTGTGTGTGTGTGTGTGTGTGTGTGTGTGTGTGTGTGTGTGTGTGTGTTAAATACTACATTGCAAAATTTTTGTGTTGTACCTTAATACATCAGCAAGCTTCCTTTCTTTGGAGACAGAACCTCTGAAAATACACAGAAAACACACAGTGGCCATGTTAACATTAATAAAAATTACAGCAAAGTTTGGAATACTACATTACAGTAAAATGTAGATTAAATAAAAATTACCATTGTTCTAGGTCTGTGTCAGCTCTCAACCGTTTCAGTACAGCTGTGAAATTCACTGATGACAACCTCTGAGTAGTGCAACAATGTGCTGTCCCAGCAACACAAGAACAACTGCTCTGAGACAGTATTACACGACGAGAGTCCTTTAATACAATCGGTGAATAAATGACATTAAACAATATCAAGAATTAAGAATCAATGTTATATGTAAACTGATTCTAAATATGTAAACTCTATTTACTAGGCTACTGTCATTAAACTGAAGCACTTATGAACAGATTTAGCCTGTCTATGCACAGATGTAGAACCCACAAAAACGTCTGCTTAAAATGCATTTTAGCTGTCTTTTGTGTTTTCATATAGACTCAGTTTATGTTGTTTGACTTTCTCATCGACCTGAAACAAGTCGCCCTCACCCTGATCTCTCATGCAGTGACCTGATCCTTACTGAAAAAATACTCACAGTCAGTAACAATCTTATTCCTGTACGTACATTGCAAAAACAAACACTTTATGGCATAACATAAAGACTACTGTAAGTGTTTACTATTTAACTAAATAGATAAATAATACAAAGATCAATATTAACCTTGTCAGAAACAGAGACGAGGATTAAGCATGAGATGAGAATACTTAACGTACTCTCAAAGTTGTTGATTTAACTTTAAAAAACACTTCTCCTTCTTACTGTTGTAAGACAGTCTGTCTTGCAACACGATTAACGTCATTCACGTTAATCGCTGGAATCTCTTGTAAACAGCGAGTGTAATGTGTGTTATTTTAGCGATATTAAATTATGAAACAATATGAAATAAAGTAATAACTTACACGTATATCCCGCACTTCGTTCGCCATGCTTGGTTGATGATGTGAAGCTTCATTTCAGTTGATTGCGCAAAAGGTGTGCAATGCTAAGCTCCTTGAGTGCTGCGCTCTTGGTGGGTTATGATTGGTTGAATGGTAAGCTTGCATCTGATTGGCTAAAGAGTACGAGTGACCCACGTTGGAGAAGCACGCTGCCACCAAAGTCTCAAAAAACACACACACGAATTCAAAGCAATTCACACACGAAAAAGACGATTCGTACATTCACAGTCATGATAAACTCACAATTTAAAACTTTTCATACACAGTTCTACATTTGTGAATTGTTTTTTTCGTTTGTGAAACGTATTTTATGAATATGAATTTTTATTTTGTGTATGCACATCGTTTTTTTTGCGAATATATATATTTTTGTGTATGTGAATTAGATTTCATGCATGTGAAATTGTCTACGCATGTGTGAATCATGCGGATCCGCCCCGGAGCTTGAATCAGACTTTTAATGATGGATGCAGCGCGGAGCAACGGCTGGTCTGTGATCCGCCTTTGTTGCGGATTCGTCACTGCGCGCAAGTGGACGCCGACACGGGTCCGTTGCGGAAGCCCCGATACATCCGCGGCTGATCCGCCACAGAGTCCTTTTGCTGTGTGGGATGCATCTCGGACAGCTTGGGGGTGAGTAAATAATTTTTGGCCGAACTATCCCTTTAAGTCACTTCCGTATTGGCTTCATCAGAGAGATGGGAAGGTTGCCCCTCGGTGTGTGCCTTAAGCCGCCTTTCCACTACACACGACATACGGAAACGACAGCCGGAGTTCGCCCCCTAGTGGCAGTCGTAATGAAGTTTCAGTTTAATCACATATGGGAGAGAAGCAGGGACGTGCACAGACATTTTGAGGGGCAGGGGCTCAAGTGAAATAAAGGGCACTTCTCATAATTATGTATTTTTTTCTTTTTTTAACAAAAAAGTATATATATTAACGCAACTCTGACTTCCATTTAAAAAAAATATTTAAAAAGTTAATTAATTTTATCTTCCTCAAACTCACGCAATTGTTTCATTTTCAAAAGATGTCTACAAAATAATCAGTTCACGCAGAAACCATGGTCTCCTTAGTATGCTAGGTTTACAGAGCAGCAAAGGAAACCATTACACGACAATGTGCATTTTTTGAAAACATTTTCTACTTGTTTCAAGTAAATATTTAGAATAACCTAAATAACTGCATCAAGCAGAGGGGCTTGTTTTACTTATAATTTTTTTATTATTTTGCACAAGGCACTACATCATTTTAATTATTTTGGTGTTATCAGAATACACAACACTTTAAAATCAACATAAATATGCACTCTAAACTGAAGAGGGCTGTTGCTGTATTTTGTTAACTTCACTGAAAAAAATTCACTGCAAAAATGATTAACAAAATACAGCAACTAAAAAATAATTTTGAATGTTTCATGTTAACTTATTTTTACTTAGTTGTATTTATTAATGTACCAGATGCAGTTACTCAGATTTACTAAATTATTAGAGTTTATCCTCCATCTGTTTGCATCTGTAGATTTCTTCTAAATTCACCAATTTAGATTTCTAAATTTAAGGGCGACAGACTCTTGATGTAAGTCGAGGTGTACGCCCCAACATTAAATTACACATTAATTTACAAATTTGTTTAAATGCTAAAAACAAAGTTGTGACTTCTGAGTTAGCGCTACATGTCAATACATGCTATATGCTAACGTTTAGCTAAAGTTCTATTAGTTAACAATTAGTTGTTACTCAAAATCTGTATTTTCGTCTGATAAGGGCTCAACATATAAGGTCTGTTTACTAATGTGAGCTTCTGGCATGACCCTCAGAGCAGAGCCAATCAGAGCAGAGCTCAACATTATTATTCATGACCCTTTCAAATAGGGCAAAAATAGACCATTTCATTCAAATGACAAATTCTAGGGTTGTAAACGGACATTTTATGGCAACACATCCTATGGCACCTTTAATCTTAGGTTTCATATTTATTAGGGTTACACATGTCAGAAACAACAAATATAGATTAGACCTATTTTATTTGTATTTTATATTTTACTTTTTTGTGACGTCAGTGAAAATTCTGACTGGGCAAGTAAAATACTGAACCATCAGATTTCTTCCCAATCTCCTCCAGCACTCCAAGATAACACATTATATTTAACAGCCATTACAAAAAAACGCAAACTAAAAAAGCTTACTATTGTAGTTAGCAATTATATTATTGTTTGTGCTTTATTATTTTATGAGCAGTCTGTTTAAACTACATACAGTACACTATACGGTTTCAAGTTTGCAACTCTTCAGGTTAATATGGGATTGCCGTGGAAAACGATGTCCCTGAATCGTTATGTGTGACAACGTGTTCCATTTTTGTGCATAAAAGTGTTAATTTAAGAATATTTTCTTCCTCAGTCACTTACCAGTAACCTGCCTGCATATCGCGTCTCATTTGGACTGTCAGAGCTTTGGCGTTTCTTACAAGCACGAATGCAGCCTACAATACACGAGTATAGACCAACCAATCATAAAGCGAAGTAGGTTAGAGAGGCGGGACTTAAGAAAGATAAAGCCAATCATATTAGCGATGTGAGTTTTGGAGGCGGGACTCATCTGTTAACCGTTTGTGTACCACAAAAAGCGCTATTTTCTTTTTACGAGTTTAAATCTCATTTAAATGTTTCCTGAATGAATTCATATTAAATTAAATAAGTAATAAGTTAAAAACACAAGAAACAGACAGACATCAGTTGTTATATGAATAAAGATCATATTATGTTTTTTTTTAAAAAGCACCCGAGAAAAAAAGGGCACTTTCTCTCCAGGAATTAAAAGGGCAGGTGCTCAAGCCCCCTTTGATGTCTATGTGTGCACGTGCCTGGAGAGAAGCTCATTCCAGCGCAAGAGGCTTCGGTGGGGGACGCAGGAAATACAAAAACCTGTAGATGGCAGTCGTGTTTCATGTAGGCCATACTGACGACAATTTGTGTGCTTGACTTCATGCTGAGCGTATACTGTATGATATTGAAGTAACATGACACGGAATTTCTGTGTTTAGGCGATAGACTTTGATGTCATACAAATGCAGGCTTTTTTGGCAAAAATTTCGTTGGTGAAGTTTTCTTTGCCTGTTACATAAACAGTCACATATTCTTCATAAAAATCTGACTCAAACGCGCATCATTTGTCTTATTTTTTACAGTTCAAGAGACGTGATGTATGATAACTGAGTCTTATAAAAAAAAAATAACTCGCGAAGACCTTTGAAGAGACCGAGCGCATTTACGCAATATCATTAACTAGTTTATCTAATTTTACATTTAGTTCATTTTTGCATCTGAACGTTTTAATATAAGGTAAGCGTGTTGTGTGTATTTCCTAATTATAAGCTTTTGGGAAATTGCACCAAAACTAAACGTGTATAAAAACATAAACAAGTAATTTAAATAAGCGAAAAATCTTTTTTATGAGCTCAAAATTTTGAATATAGCCTAATGTGCTATTGCAAAAAATTGCTCATCTCTAAAGGAGAATATTCATCTTTAAAGTTGAAGAAACAAAAAAGTAATGTATAAGCATTCGTCAAATATATATATATATATATAAGGGATGTGCCCGAAGCCGAATGCGTTATTCGGAAGGGCACGGATAATGGCTTTAAAACGAATAACGAATTCATCCGAATAACAGAAAAAATATTCGGCCAGACATAATCAAGTGTTTACTGTAACAGCTAAATTATAAAGCCCTTAAAGCACGTATAATATGTGTGTTAAGTGAATGAGTGTAATCTATAAAATTACATGAATGACATTTTCTGCGCGTCCCTTATTTAGAAACTTGAAATGTTTTGGAATTAGTTTTAAAACGCTCCTAATATCAAACTTCTTTTAATCCAACTGTAAAAAATTACACTTTTAGTTTTTTTTGTTTTATTTAATTAGACAAGATCAGAAAACCTTGATAAAATGCTGCACTCTGGTAATAAAATATTCGTTAATAACTCTGTGTCTTCGTGACTTTCGGTCATAGATGATCTTTTAATTACTTCAAGTTAAAGCCAGCTTCATTGTCAATCTAGGTGAATATAAAATAAACAAGTAAATAGATAAAAATATGAAAATGTAACATTTTAAAAGCAAAATTTATACTGAAGATTATTATGACATGAATTGCAATTAACATAAAAAAAGTTAGTAAATAACAGCTGAAACATTTGAATTACATCTTTTTAATTACCTCGTTTAAAATAATTTTGCTTGTTTTGAACTAAGTCCGAACTGAATTTTAAATAATAGAGCATACTGTTATTTGAAATTATAAACGAATATCTGATTATTTATTAATTTAGATGAAGATTAATGAGAGAGTTTTTTTAAACAATTCGTTCTGTTCGCGCAAACGCTGTAGGCTATGGTCTCCATTGACTTTGTATTGCAAAAGGCCGCCTCCTTGTCATTTCTGGCTTATAACAAAAAACTGAATAATGCCTAAAAGCTGCTTTGGGACAATATGTACAGCTAACAAGCCAAAGAACCCAGAAATACGTTTTTATAAGCTGTCGAGCCGCAAAACCCAGTCCCCAAGGAGAACAAAGTGGATCGCCGACTACGTTTCCCCCTATTGGACGCAGTTTTACTAATAGGAGTACTATGAAAAGTTGCCTGTTTCCATTTCTGTGTCTAAACGCTCGTTTTTTGAATTCGACAGCTTATAAAAAATTATTTATTTATTTTTTTGGCGTGTTAGATGTACACCTTGTCACACAGCAGCTTTTAGGTATTATTCTGTTTTTAAGTTTAATCTGTAAATAAGTTTTTATAAGCTGTCGACCCCAAAAAACGAGCGATTAAAGACACAAAAATGGATACAGGCAACTTTTCATAGTACTTCTATTAGTAGAACTGTGTCCACTAGGGGGAAACGTAGTCGGCGATCCACTTTATTCTCCTTAAAGGCTTTGTTTTACGGCTCGACAGCTTATAAAAACTTATTTCTGGGTTCTTTGGCTTGTTAGCTGTACATGTTGTCACAAAGCAGCTTTTAGGCATTATTCAGTTTTTTGTTATAAGCCAGAAATGACAAGGAGGCGGCTTCTCGCAATACAAAGTCAATGGAGACGGTTGGATTGATTTCCCCCCCGGTGGGCGTGGTTTTCAAATTTGCATAACGGCGCTCTGTCTCTATACTTATAATAATATATACTCTATTCGCGCAGCACGTAATCATCACGTTAAACAACCATCAGCAATATGACCAGATAGCCTATAGCCTATAGCCTACACACCACATTACATATAGAAAAAATTTATGAATATCCATAAATCTTTACAACATATTACATGTAACACCAGAGACATCTCTCAAACATTGCATTTTAAAGCAGTCAACAGAGGGATATGCATTGCCATGAGACACGTGCGCACGCACACACACACACGCACGCAGACTTTGAACCTACGGTACAGTGGAGGCAGCGCTGTCGTCTCTCCCTTTCCTCCTGTCAGTACTGCGGCAGGCTGCGTTTCTCCGAGCAGAAGCTCCTCATTAATAAAGTGTCCACTCGGAATTAAACTTGTGAGTGAGGTCCTTTTCAGAAGCAAGCTGAATCACCGCAGTGAACAAGTCCATATCTTCTGAATGTAGTCTGTTAGGCCCGGGGTCGGGCTCCACGTTAGAGGTCTTCACGGGTCCACTTAGATCCGAAAACCCGAGGTCCGACCCGAGACCCGATCGGGTTCGGGTCTAAACGTTTCACATGTGCCTCGGACACGGGTCGGGTACAACAATAGCGGCAGCGGGTCTCGGGTCATTTAAAAATTAATGTGTTTTTTCTGAACGGACCCGAGAAGACCCGAACTCTCTCACCTTTGTGCGTCAATGTCCTTTTCAAACCTCTCCTCTGTGTGCCAAGAGCGCTTGCGACATTGTGTGGTGGTCGGAAGGTTCATTGTCGTTGAGACAAACATGTCAGTCAATTATAAATGTACATTTTAGCGACTTACGTTGGTGTCGTCGTCAGATAACAAAGTAAAACGAATGGAGCAGCTCGCCAAATTGGTTGCAAGGCCACCGGAGTTTCTTTCTGTCTGACTGCTGCGCGTCTTTTGGAGACTGTTGTTGGGCTTTTAACCATTTGCGGATAATATCCATCTTAAAGCAGTATAGCTAAGCGAAAACTCATCCAGTTTAAAAAAAGTGCGGTAACTGTTGAGCGGCTACACTGACGTAGGCTACGTCACGTACGTGTCGTACGTAGCCTCGTGATAGGCTGTTGCAGTGTAGCTAGATTCCCGTCAATCAAACAAAATCACACCATTGTTTTTTTATATTTTTAATGTTTTAATTATAAAGAATACAACATTAATGCAACACAAAATTAGCAACATTAATAATTTAAAACGACAGTATTTTTTTAATACGGGGGGGCACAAGCGTCCTTGAGGGCGGGCCCGGCCCCCTAAGGCCCACCCATAGCGACGGGTGTGGGCTATGGACGTATTTAATAATGAGCTTAACAAGTTTCAGACCTGCCAACCTTGGAAATTTTTTTAAGTACAGTAGCATCGCCCGAAAGGACAGAACACGGGTTTTAACATAATTTAACACATGCACGCACACATGCACGCACACACACCCACACCTCTTGGTAACTTTCAAGGTAACATGCTGCACATTGCACTCACTTTTTTCCCCATCTTGCCATAATCTGCTTTAAAAATAATTATACATGTGAATAAAATCATGTTTAACTAAATTTGCCTTACATGGTGATTAATAACATTATTAATGTTAAATACTGTATTCTCCAAAGTTTAGCATGTCTGCACAAATTTGTTAAAAGTGATATTACTGTTAAATAGTGGGAGATGGTTAACCCACAAATTACATTCTGTTATCATTTACTGACCCACATATTGTGTCTAACCTTCATGATTTCTTTCTTGAGTGAAACACACACAAAAAAAATTGAGAATTTTTTTCCCCCCTGACTAGCAAAAAATACAATGGAGTGGGCTGGGGACCAGACACTGTGGATATCAACACTTTAAAGAGCCACTAAAATGACCACAAAAAAGTTTATATATTTATTGTTGTGGTCTACCACAATACTGTTGTTTGAATTAAAGTTAAAAAACGCATTATTTTTCTCATAATATAGATATTTGCAACATCTCTGGCTAAAACGCTTGATTGCAGGGCGTCTCTTCAAAGCCCCACCCCCCACAAACGCCAAGTATACTCTGATTGGTCGGGCATTCTAAACGATTGGTCAATCCTTGTAGCGTTCGAAAAGTCCATTACCATAATCGGGTTTCGGCTTCTCATGCGTGTACAGATAATCAAACACAATTGTCTCTGTAAACTGCTTGTAGTAGGCTATTGCATCGGTATTACCTTGCAGTTTGAGCCTGAATCAGATTTAGAGAGTTTGCAGAAAGAAACAAATCTAACAGATACTCCTTCCCAAGGACGAATCGAGCAGGATGCTTCACAATGGTATATTTGTAACCACCTTACACTTCGGCTGTGTTGTGGCTGCAACAACAGGGTCACGAAATTCAGACCTCTGTAATTTTTACATATTCAGAAATAAAGGTAAACCCCCTGAATAAATAATCAGTGTATTACAATTCTTCATTTAAGTGTCTGCATAGATATTTAGTGTCTGTAATGTAAACCCGCTATATGTCACAGCGGGGCTTTAGACAGAGTGAGAGCACAGGTGCAGCAGTCTGTGATCGTGGCCACTTGTAGTCATTTTCGGTGAAGCTCTGCTGTGTACTGAAGAGAACTGGACTAGTTGTCTGTCACATAATAACCTGTTACTCTCGTTCA
Organism: Misgurnus anguillicaudatus; assembly: GCF_027580225.2. NCBI lineage: Eukaryota > Metazoa > Chordata > Actinopteri > Cypriniformes > Cobitidae > Misgurnus > Misgurnus anguillicaudatus. The sequence goes on along the minus strand of NC_073348.2, from coordinate 12,098,367 downwards.
CTGTGTAAAAGCATGACGGCAAACCTTGCTGCAGAATTGCTTTATAATAATAAACACAGTCGATGTCCAGACACCAAACATCTAAACAGCTAAAATAAAATATCATACACGCGTTCTCCACAGCGCAGACCAAACTCTCTCATCTAAACACACTACATTTATCCGAGTGTTGCGCATGGGATTTAACACAACATGCAGATTCGCGCCTACTATTGTTGTACAACGTCAAGTTTATTAGGAAAGTAGACAAATACTTTCTTGCAAAAAAGGCGCAGTGAATACAAAATATTTTTAACTCTCTTTAAATAGACAATCTATCTATAAATAAGTATGGATGTGTATAAACATGCCTGTTTGAAATATGGATCCAGAAAGATCGCTGTCTACCAATTCAGCCCCATTCCCATGGACAGCAGCCGCTAACATCGTAAGAAAGAAAGGTTTTAAAGTCTTCACAGCACGCTATGTTTCATTAAAAACAACGTTATTGAGAAACACAGCACTGAGTATAAATGTATCAGGTGTTATGAGGTTTATAGAAGCTCCGTCTCTCTCCACTTAAACTTTTACCGCGGCACGCGGCTCTTGTCAAATGAGTTTGTATAAGCGAGAACTGCTTCATTCGTTTTATAGACCGAATAAAACGAATTGTTTATGCATTTGCTTGTCGATTTAGAGCTATACAGGTTTAAACAGAGGTTGAGTTTAGACATACAGCAGCCTACTACAGTCCGTTAAAAGGCTTCATTTAACGTGCACGCACAAGAGACCATCCATTTTACAGTCCTCTGAAGTTTACAAGTTTACAATGTAACACTACACTGCATTATTTGATACGATTACATTGTTACATTGTATAGTTTTGTATGATTTACTGAATTATCCACACAATATGGCGCAAATACGCGTGAAAAATTCACATATAGGATGTCAGTTTATTTAATTATTTTTAACAATTTGTTATATTTTCCACAGCACTGCGATCGTACACAAATAAATATACACATAATAATGTGTACTGGTTGTGAATGTGATCCTAAATCACTACAAATTAGGAACAGATTAATCCTTTAGGGACAAACGTTGCACAAATCCAGCCTTGACCTCTACATGTTTAAGGAAGCAGTGATCACAAAAATGAGGAGAGGAGAAATATAGTTTCTGGTTACAGTGCGAATGAATTGCATTGCAACTGTTTATTGCATAAACTGTAACCACTATTTCACTAACTCTTCATACTGTACAATATTATTTTACCCTCACATAAAAAACAGCTTCTTCTAGACATAATGAAATCAATAACTCCGCAATACCGTTAGCAAACAGACTTGGGCTAGTTAACAAATCAGCAGTTCTCTCTGACAACAGCAAGTGGGCAGGTATAAGCAGCTAGTGGGCGGGCATTATTCAAATGAAAACATCTATGTCATCAGGTCACGGAAATAACTGTAGAACTACATCTCAGGCGTTTACTGTAGTACGTTAAAAATGCCTTCGGTTAAAGGGAATATCTTCCTTTAAATTGGACTGTGAGCTTTGTAACTATGCACATCCCTTTTATGCTCAAAACTGCTACATTATACTGTAACTAGAGTTAAAAAGTTGAAATCCATGAAAGGGGCTCTTTAAAATAACTTGTGTATCACACAATAAAGAAACTCAAATGTTTGGATGGTCTGTTCTGTTATGTAAACTATGAGTGAATTACATGTTTTAAGTTAACTATCCCTTTAAGACAGTATTTTAGAGTTAACACTGCTTTAAATTCAACCATAACTGTGACAGTAGTGCTGTTATATGTATGTCTGTCTGTCATTTATTGTAGCTTTGTTTACAGTACAGTATGGCATAGGCACCTATCACGTGGGCACTCGAGACACTAGATATTCTCCATTTATAAAACTTTATTTGATGTGGTTTGTATATGACGTTTTATTTTATTGACAATTATCAACAGTGCGTCATTTCAGAACGCATTTAATCCGCTTCACTCGGATGTCAGGTGGATTCCCCTTCACTGAAATTGAACTTTCCGTTTTTATTTGACTAAAACTTGATGATCTGCCCCATGGTAAAATCATTGTACTTTTTCATAAGCGATGCCCATTTACAAATCAGAAGTAATGTTAGCGCATCTTGCGGTCAAGTGCACGTTATGAAACGGAGCCCGCGCGACCGTCGACTTCATAGGATTAAGCTAATGCATTATTTCATTATTTGCACATCCACCCCGACCAGTTTACCTTAGCGAGTCACAGGGATGGGCAGTATTTCAAATACATGTATTTAACTCATTCACCGCCAGCCTTTTTGAGAAAAGTTACCCACCTGCATTTTTGTTATTTTAACAAAATGTTCACAAAATTCCTTGCAGGAAAAATTATTTTCTATAAATATATAAACATACAAATTATATCAAATTAAAGAACACACCCTTTGCTTTCAAACAAACAATAAACAAACAAAAAACAAACAAAATGGGGAAAAAACCTTTCATTATAAATGTACTTTTTCTACTTAATTTAACCACTGAAATATCGATATTTCTCTTCAAAAATACAACATTTTGAGCAAAAAGCTTTAAAAAATTTCGTTTTTGTAAAGAAATTTATGTTAGAGATCAGACTCAGAATGACTATCAAACATAAAGGCAGTTAAAATAAATAATTAAATCTTTATAACTTCCGTTTTTGATAAATTCGGTTTACCGCCGTCTGGTGGTTAAAAGCGGTATTACACTTTCCCTTTGAAATTCGTCCATAAAGGCATATTTATTAGTTAAATATGAACTCATAAATGACGAGATAACTCGTCAATGGCGGTGAATGAGTTAAAATACGTATTTGAAATACAAAATAGTATTTTGTATTTTAAGCCTTTGAAAAAAATGAAATGTAATTTGTATTTAAATACATTTAAGATGAGTATTTTTGTATTTTTAAAATACTCAAAATACTTTGAGTCAGTCAACCAGTCAGGGTGCTGTTTTCATGCATCAACTAGTTCAGGCCAGACACCAGAGTTCAGGTAAGCAAATATATCTGTGCAGCTTTTAGTGGGCAATAATTGAAATGTTGGAGTGGGAAAAAAAGCAAGGGCGATTGAATTATTGGGCGTGATGTGATTTGTGTTATTATAACTGTCGCGAAAGGAAATTCAAATTCACACTTCCATGTTGCACGACTGAGACAGAGTGTGAAACGGTGACAAATAGGCCTACACTTTTGACTTAAGGGAAAGCCACAGTTTTTTTGTGTTTTGCTATGTTCTGACCTCAACTTAGACAAATTAATACAAAACTATCTATCTTCAATGCATGGAGGAAGAGCACTTAGTGATGATGTTACTGCGCCAGAGGTCGAAGTGCTGCAAAACAAGTGCTCTTCCGCCATACAATATAGTTCTAATTTTTTATTCACTTAAAAATCACTTTTTATTTTGTGACAGCATACTTACTCGTGTAACTACTCATGTAACAGTCTTTGAATGGGGAAAACATGGAAGTGTTTGGTGGCTTCTAAATTCTTCCCTGTTTATAAGGAATAAATGGGACTAGGCTAAATGTTAACACATTCATGACACACTGTGCAAAGATGAAGTGCACATATTGAAAAAAGATAGGTATGTATTCATTCATCTAAGTTGAGGTAAGAACATACTAAAATATTGAAAAACTGTGGTGTTTTGCTTTAAAGGCCCTTTCACACGTGACGCGGCAAGTGGTGGAATCAGCACACATGTGCTGATTTCTTTTTAGCTTTGTGCAGTTGAAGCCTTGTTTACACTTTTGCAATTCGCATGGCTCTACTCTACGGCTTAAACCTGCTGAACCTGCAAACTCCTCAGTAAACCTACAAGACTTTTATGCTTGACGTGCTCTCCATTGTATAATTCTGTAAATGACAGAGGGCGACTCGTGAGTAATTGTTCCCAAATCCATCAAAAAGCAGCGATGAGAGAAAGTAGTTTGCCAAATATTTTGTCAAACACTCTTCTCGTGAGAAGTAAATACGTGGATTTCTTCACATATAAACTGTTTAGGTTGTGGGTCGACGACACATGAAAAAGTTTTTACTTTACTTGAATGGGTGTTCAAAAGGCTGACATGACACTTTGTCATGAATATGAAGGAGATTTTATGGATGTTTATGACAACTGTCATTAAGTGTCATTTGATCAATTTTGTCATTTTTATGGCAAAGATGACATTGTTTGAGATGTCTTTGTTATGACAACTTGACATTAACCCATACATCATAACTTGTCATGACAACTTGACATTAACTAAAACAACATAACTGACCACTTTTTACCAGTTATACAAATTGAATTTGTAATTAAAATGTCATTAAGTGTTAATACTTTGTTAAATAGTATAAAATAATTTATAACAGCATCATGAATATTCTTCAGTTCATAATGTTTATTTGACCGAGTATTAATAATATTTGACATAGTATTAACACTTAATGACATTTAAATAACAGTTTAATGTAATGTTAACCCAAAAAGCTAGGTAATTTCTTAATTTGAAAATTATTGTTTATGATTTATAACAAGTTATGTTGTATTGGTTTATGTGTCAAGTTGTCATAACAAAGATCTCTCAAACAATGTCATCTTTGCATAAAAAATTACATAATTGAGTAAATGACACTTAATGGCAGTTGTCATAAATGTGCATAAAATCTTCTTCATGATCATGTTATGTCATGATTATGAAGGTGTGATGTCAGTCTTATGCACACCCCTTCAAGTAAAGTGTTACCAAGTTTTTTTTCTATTTTTTATTTCCTACAAGGCAGTAGAAAGCAAGAGGTACTTAAAATAAAATGAAAGTTTCTAAGCAGTTGCACACATCTAAATGCTTTTTGGGATTCAGAAATAGACCCAGTTAGATTTCAGCCTAATAGGGATACTTGCACTGAATCATCAATTTCACATGTATTTTGTGTATTTTAAAAATACAAAATACTGTATTTGAATTTAAATACATTTTTCCTCACAGTATTTTGTATTTGTATTTAAATACATTTTTCAACACAGTATTTTGTATTTGTATTTGAAATACATTTCCATGTATTTATGCCCATCTCTGGCGGGTCAGACGTCTTGACTCTCCGTTGAAAAAGATGGTCAGAAACTGCGGGTGGAGGAAGGAGATCACGCTGGATTTTGTGATTCCATCGATAGCAGACTCTTGTTACTGATTGGCCATACGACTTGTCAATCATCCCTACTTTCTATGTGGTGGATGAGCCCAGTGCTATGATTGGACATATTTTTCTTTTTTCTGTTGCTTCTTTTGAGTACTTCGCCCGGCAAAGGGCGTCATCAGGTTTTTGCGTAGTTTAGTGTGACAAGTCGTACCACCGTACTTTGAGGTCAAAATGAGTACCTGCTACGCAAAATGCGTACAGGTTGGCAGGTCTGAAGTTTGTTGTAATTCTTAATATGCTTTCGTAAATTCTTGCCAAAACAGATGTTTTTTTACTATTCTGTCAGTGCAGGTACTTGCGTGTCTGTGCGTTGCGTTTCGGATGTGTCGCAACCTGATCGCACGAATTTCCGTGGCATAGTCACGGAATTTTGTGCTAATTTTTCCGTGACATTCTCACGGATCTCTGCATATTTCCGTGGCCCTGCCACGGACTTTCTTTTCCGTGGCATTCTCACGGATTGGTTACTCAACTGTTTTGTCCTATTTTTTTACCATTGTCGCTTCGGTTTAGGGTTAGATTTACATAAAATGACATCCCTACCCAAACCCAACTCTAACCCCAATGCCAGGTGACAATTGATTAAAGTTTAGAAAATATAAAAGAATACATCAGAAAAAATTGTATAAACCAATACTTACAGTAACAAAGTAACGCAAGCACCAAATCTAACCCTAAACCGAAGCGACAATGGTTTGAAAATAGGAAAAAGCAGTTGAGTAACCAATCTGTGAGAATGCCACGGAAAAGAAAGTCTGTGGCAGGGCCACGGAAATATGCGGAGATCCGTGAGAATGTCACGGAAAAATGAGCAAAAAATTCCGTGACTATCCCACGGAACTTTGTGAGATCATGTTGGTCAGTCAGCGCGAGTCTTGTTGATCTTAATAACTTTTTAACATAAATCAGTCCCGAACTTTATCTCTCTTAATAACTCTTTAAACATCAAGCAAGTCCTGCATTTTATTTTCAAATTCCTGCATGTTTTTAAACCGAAACCAATATGTCAGACATGACACGCATCTTAGTATTAATCATTTCACTCTCAGAAAACGTATTAGATGTTTAATTACTAGAGTATTTGAAAACATCCCACTCATTTAGACAGAATGGGTCACATATGTAATGTGCTGAAAGACACAATAAACGCTTAAAGCGCTCTCAAGTTCAACGCAGATAGGCACAAGCTGTATGAGGCTTTGAAAATTTGAAGTTTGTTTTCCATGCCTATTATTAATGAGAATCAAGTTATTTGTCTTTTTGATAAAAAAATGTGTAATATTATTTTTAATAAATATTTACAGTTATTTAAGTTATAATTATAATAAAAGCAAAAATTCATTTAAAATTGTAAAACATATTTAATGCTAACTTTACTTACAAATTCAGAAAATATTTTTTACAGTGTATAAATAAAACGACATGAAGGAAGTTCATTCCAAAATGTAATGCGTTGTAGCAAATGGCTCGGAGTCAGATTGAGGCCATTTGGCGTCTGGATCGTAAACAGCCCTAAAATTGTGACTTTAGATAACCCTGTGTCCTGATAACACAATCACCCAGATATCTACCACCTATCAAGGCTGTAAAGTGGGCAACAATTAAAACAAATGCCGTCGTAAAAGGACGTTCAAAGGAATTCCATCAGAGCCGTTCAAACGAATATCGCCAGAGACACAACAGGGGGCGCAGACTGTATGTCTGTGATGAAACCACATTTAAAAATCACAATGAGCTGTTTAAATGTATATATATGTTATATCCCTTTACTGCATGATCAGGTATGTGTGATGTAACTGTGTGTTAACACTTTAGTTAGATTTTATTCACTGTAGCATGGTTCATATCTTAGGTATGAAATTATTATTCAACGTGATCTTAAACCCATGTCTTGTCTAGTATCAAATTAATCTACTCTTTATTTCCCAATCATTTCTATGTATCATATTACCATAAGCCGCATCAATGTCATTTAATATCGATTTGAAGAGTTATGGGAACAAACTTGTATCATTATGCAATTACGCAAATGTGTTGTCTGAAAGAACAAAGGCTTGTTTCCCCGCGCAATCGTACACTTCACACATTGGCCGTACACCCAAAATGGGCTGGGCGTGTGAAAGGTCAAAACGGCCAATCGCCCAAGCCATCATTAAACATTGCTCATTTGCCCTTTTGATCATTAGCTCAATTGCTCAGTTCGCTCAATCTCTCAATTCGAACGATTCGCTCAGTATCTCAGTCAGTGGCTTAGTTCACTCATGAGCGCCCAGTCGCCCGGTTACCCAGGTAACCCGTCAGCGCAGTTTGGAAACTCGCTGAGACTCACCCAGAGTCCCTCGGATTCATCATCTTTTCTCTGAGCCCTGTCTCTTCAGGACAGTCTTTCCTGGCTTTGCGTTAGAGTTCGGAAAACCACGCGGACCAATCCGCCCTACGAAACCACTTAACGGACTACATCTGACGAACACATCTGGACTCTCTCTCTCTCCTTGCTCGCACCGCGTGCAGCAGAAACTTCGCAACGAAAACACAAAGAGCCAAATGCAAGTATAAACTTGTTTTACTCGCTGATGTTTAAGCTTTACCCCTTATAAAATTAAGGCGCTACTTAGAGATTTTCCGATGGTTTGTGCAGATGTTAAGCAATAGTGCTTGCCAATCTTTTACTCTCTCTCTCTAGCTCTTTCAATCTTTTCTTTCTCATCTATGTTTTATGTTATTGTATGTGTGCATGTTTAGTTAGTCGTTATGTGTACTTCATTTTATAGTTAATAAACCGGTTTGCATTTTCACAATTGAATTGTTTCTGTGTTCAATGCTCATGAAATTAAAGTCACTATTTCTGCCTTTGATCCAGCTACACGCTGCGAGTAGCACTGTATATCAGTGAGAAGGTTAATTTTAAAGGCCATGAAATTAACATTTCTTAGACGTTAATATACGATTATGGATATATGTCTTCGGTGGACGAACATATTAATTAATTGTTATTATTAATTCTGCTACGCCAGGTAAAACCTGATAAACTTGTATAATTAATTACAGTTAATTATACATAATATTCCCTTTTGAGCTAAAATCTAAGATTCCCTTGGGAATCCCCGTAGTGTTTCGGTCGGAGGTTCATAGTGTTTCAGATAACGTTATTTCCCTCCTCCCGCTAATTCGCTACATATAATGGTGGAGAACATGCGGGCAGATTTAAACATTATTTTCTGAGCAAACCAGTTACAAATCAAATGTGTTTTTGCATTGTGTGAATGAAAAAGAACTATCAGCTATAACTGATTTCGTTCTTTATTTGTATGAATGAAAATGTATTTTCCTGTATCATTTTCAGGACGTAACAGACTCGCGCCCCTGTTATGTATATTTAACTGCAGTCTTTAAGGTAACCGTATTAAAAAAAAACTTTAATACGCTGCATTACCGTCTGATTCCGCCTAATAAAGAGTAGAATTCCTTTATTTAGAGCGAAGCGGTGGTCGAGTGAATACTCCCATCTGATAAGGCCTTTTTGTTAAATCTCCAGGAAATGATTTACAATTAGAGAAGCTGTCTATTGTATTTTCCATTTTATTCACGTACGTGGATTTTTAAAATTGTAAGCACCGAGGGTAAGACTTTTCAATTTTAACTGTTAAAGGAGATAAAAAACTTGATCAAGTATTTATAGTCACAACGTATGATAAAGCACGTTGGATTCTTGTTTATTTCGTGTCCCGGTAACGTAAGCCAAAAGAGGCACCGGCTGAACACGAGCGAATTACATCCGTCGTCTTAGCAACGCAGCAGCGGCCGATGTAATTACTGTATAGAAGCGAATCTTTGTCAGTTTAAAGCGTATTACCTAGTTCCAACACTAGATGTCAGTCTTGAGTGTCTAACACTTCTTCTTCTCCATTACTTTACGTCTGACTTCCGCTTTCTTTGTTTGTTGGGCGAAATATCGCCATCTAGTGGGAAAAGCTCGTTTGGTCCTCTCATAAACTCTTTTGGGAGTGTATGACAGGAATCCAACTTGGATTTTTGACCTTACTTCAATAACTAGGTTATTCTACTACTTTGTAGTTTTATTTCCTACATATTGAATGTTATGGTCCTAAATTATAAATAATAATTAATATTGCTGTGGCTTTATTAATTTATTATTTCTTTATTTAATTATTTATTTAATTTTGATTTATTTTATTTTTATTTTATTGCATTTTTTTGCTGGTCTCTCTCACTCCTTACTCTCCTGTTCTCTTTTCTATTGTAGAGATTGTATTTTTAATTAAGTTTAAATTTAAATTCAATGCGGTTTGATTTATTTTAAATTTTAATTGAATCAATTCTTTACTGTGAATAGAATTCAGCCCCATAAGTCCCATTCTCAGTGAATTCATTTATGTTTTAACTGGTGCAATAGGATAAGCCCCTGTGCATCTCTTTAAAGCTAACACTTGATAGATGAATCAGAGGCTTCGCCAGCGGTGAGTTCTACAAGAGACCGGTCCCGCTGAACTGACTCGAGTGTGTACAGTCGGGGTGCTGCGGTAGCTCCCTCCTTAGCACCTTAGGCAGCAAGACACAGTGCAACCTCTGCCACCGGGCACTCCAATCGCTAACCTTGCCAGCTGACACACAAAAGCCCTAGCGGCAGTGCCAGTTGGTGGGTGACACCTTTGAGTGCGGCCCGGCGGTGTGAAGGGTGTGACTGTTGAGCGGTCGAGGTGGGGAGGGCAGAAGGCCCGGCACTCTTGGCTGCGTGCTCAGGGAAGCGCCTTGTCTCTGTGTTCCACCCTGGGTTTCCTTAAATAGTCAACGAGTGTTGGTGTAAAAGAGATGCACTTTTCTCCCCTCTGTAGCCACTAGAGGCACCAGATCCCTATCAGGTTGGGTCTAGCCCAGCCAATCTAGCTAAGCCACTCCCCTAACTCGCATGACTCCATAGTGCCCTCTCCCTGTAAGGCCCTGTCATCAAATTTAGGGTAGAGAACCTGCTAAGCTGAAACAGGAAACCCCTTTTTCCACCTCCTATCCTCTTCATTCCCCCAGCCTTAGGACTTCGTCTGTTGGCTGTCTCAATTCACATTTTCAGTTTATTTTATTATTTTTATTTATTTTTTTTATTATTTTTATTTTTTTTTATTATCATTTATTTGTTTTTCCTCTCTTTTCCCTTTCCTGTTTCATTTCATTTCCAGCAACCTTGCTTTATGTTTTATTTTATTTTTATCATTATAATTAATTAATTTTAATTATTTTGATTCACTTTGGGTTATTTTGGGTTGAAAGAGCAAAACTGCACAAACCATTAGGAGAATTCATTAGTAATACGCTCGAATAACCAAATGTCCAAGGCGACCTATAGGTTTTAACAAAGCGACAAATTACTAAAATTTTTCCCTTATTTCCCCACACTGATTATCTGTGCCGCCGGAGAAAGGCCCTGATAATAAGCTTATAGCCCACATATATATATATTTTATTGCCGTAGCTCGCTGAACTGTGCGGACTCGCATTGGCTCTTTGTGTTTTCTCTTCTACCAGTGTGTCAACATGTCCAGATTACCAAGCCCTGTCAACCACTGGGACCAGCTAGAGGCCTGGCTCAGTGCTGTGACATCTGAACTCCTGCCCAACCTCGCCAATGAACTGCAACACTTGGAAAGAGAGCAACTCGACGGCACCCTGGACAAGTTCATAGCCCACGACCCAACGAGGAGCTACAGTCACAAGGATATAGCCAAGATCACAGGTGCCATCGCTCACAACCTCATCATCCAGCTTAAACTGGGCGAAAGGAACATCGCCCAACTGGAACAGGATGCAGCAGCTCTACAGCTCCAAGCAGCAGAGGCACGGAGGAATCAGGAGGACGCGCAGAATCATCTAGATCAGCTGACACAGGGATTAGAGGATCAACACCCATCGACGGAGGAGGAACACTGGAGGCTAAAGGACAAGATTGGACAACTCCAAGAGGCCTTGTCAAAACTCTGCACAGACACAGAGCACAAGGAGCAACAGGAAAAGACAGCCAGAGAAGAGCTGTCTGGAAAGCTCCAGCAGGCTGAACATCTTCTGGTGAGAGCAAAGGCAGAACTGAAGGAACGTGATGCCAAGCTGAAGGCCTGTGAGAATCACCTGCGAGCATCTCGAGATGAAGGTCGAGCTCTGGCTCAGCAACGAGACCAGGCTAGGGACGACCTTGACTCCGCCCAAAGAGAACTCATTTATGCATATAAACTGCAAGCTGAACAAGTAAGGGAAAAAGCAACCTTTCCCTTTCATTCAACCAGTGAGCCTGCACCCCCCCACCAAAGCTTTTCTGTTGAAAAGGGGGGCGGGAGCCCACTGTTAAAGACATCAGCCAGCATCCCAGAACCTCTCACTACCATAGGGGGGTGGGGACAGACAAATTTCCCGAGGTCACCTGCAGACATGCCCGGCGTGGCACCCAAAGACCTCGACAAGCTGGCTAGAAATATCCCAACATTTACCCCAGAGCCTGCAGGTGGCCATGATATCCACTCTTACCTGCAGGACATTGACTTTTATTTGCAAACACTGCCAAATGTAACCACAAGAGACAAACTGTATCTGCTACGGGTTACTTCCAGTCGTGAGGTGAGGAGTTTCCTTGACCGGCAGCCAGAAAACGTCAAGATGGATAACGAGCAGCTGCAAAAGGCCTTAATAGAAGAGTTTTCGGATCCAGAGTCAGAACAAGGACTTGTTACGGCGATGGACCTCAAACAGAGCCGAAACGAAACTCCACAGGCCTATTACAACAGACTCAGGCGAGCTTACTTTGGCTCACGGAATGAGCCAGGAATGGAGGAGGACTTTAACTTCAGGATCCTCTTCCTGCGAAATCTTCACTTCACAGTAAGCCAACACTTAGGGGTTATGGCCTGCCCTCGCACGATGACAACCAGGCAGCTGCGGGACTTGGCCCAGAAAGCTTATGGTAAACAAAGAGCGGCCTCTGAAAAGACTGTTAAAAACCCTGTCATTCTCCCTGTCTCTGAACTGTACCCTGAACTACCACTGGAGGGCGCACGACAGCGCCGCAGTGAAAGACCTTTCAACAGAGGGCCAAGAGGGTCAAGAGACTTTACAGCCAGCCAGGAATGGTACGACCATGAAGGGGCTCGTCCCAAGCACCAAATGGGACGCGCCGAGAGGTCATGGAGCCAGCTAAACTCATCAGACAACCAGAAGGGTGGCGGCTCGTGGGAACCTGGCCGACGACCTAGAGGTAACCGTCCTGCACCTTGCAATTCAAATACTGGTCACAGACAACAGAGAGATCAGTCTCGATACACACAGAGCAAGGCTAAGTCTGAACTACACCAGAAACAGAGTGACACAGACACGTCTGAAACAGCAGAGATTCTGAGAATATTGAAGGAGTTAATCCAAAAGAGGCCCCACAAGGAGGACCACGAAGACAAACCCGACTCCTTATTCATCCCACAAACCAAAGGCTTTGGCATACAAACAATATCTCAAACACCAACCAACCAAAGCCTGCAAGTACCAGAGAGTGCTGTGTTAAATGTCTCCTTCCCTACAGAGTCACAAGAAACCAGCCTTAACTGCCTTCCTATTAATACCACAGCCCCAGTACCAAGCCTCCTGGGAAACCTGATCGAAAGAGGAGAAGCTAAAAAGCTATATCTATCCATCACCTTGGAAAATGAGGTTGAACTAGAAGCCCTCGTCGACACCGGAGCTGACCTAACGCTGATGTCATCCCAGCTTTTCACCAGACTCCAGAACAGAGCTAAGGCCCAAAATTTGACCCTTAAACCCCAAAGGAGTATGCTGAATGTGCAGTCTTACAGCCAGACTGAAGTTCAACTGCAACAGGTGATTCCCATCCACCTGACGATCGGTCCTATGAGCATCATACACCCTGTGTACATCTCACCAATGGACTCATACCCTCTCCTCATTGGCAAAGACCTGCTAGACCGCTTTGAACCCTTAATGGACTTTAAACAGTTAAAAATTTGGGCTCAAGTGCGAGAACCTTTACCCTTTCAATCAGCCAGATCATCTAAGGTAAACTGCCAGGTCACACAGGTCATGGACGACCCCCCAGCCAGCCGCGGGAACTTCGTCTCAGACCTAAACTTCAAAAGTTCACTGCTCTGCAATCTGCATCCAGCCAAAGACTCAGAGCCATACCCAGGACTTGACACACAAGTTCAACAAAATTTAAAAGATGCAGATGCCATGCAGGATGATGCAGATCATCAGAAACTACAAGCCTTTAACATCGCTACCCAAGCTATGTTAAACCACCTCTCAGACCCCTCCACCTACCCTATCACAAACTCTGACCTGTCTGCTGCTCCAACCCGCAAACATCTCAACGATGTCAGGCACCTGCTGCGCATACAACACAACATCCTCGGGTATGTCCCTGATGACCGCACTACACCTGCGCTTGTGGTTCCTCAGGCCCATAGGGGGGTCATACTAATGTATGCGCATGACACAGCGTGTGCCGCACACCACCGCACAAAAGCCACTTATGAAACACCGAAACAGGTGGCATACTGGCCTGGAATGCAGCACGATGTAGCAGAACACATCAAGAAATGTCTGGTTTGCTGCCAGTTCCAACCGGCTAAGCCAAACCATGGAGCACCACTTCAAAAAAGAGGTGTCAACTTTCCAGTGTCAGACCTCCAGATAGACTGGGTTGGACCATTACCCAGGCCAACGAGGGGCAACAAACACTTTCTCACAGTCATCTGCCAATTCACAAAGTTGGCAGAATGCTTTCCAGCACCCAATGACACCACTCACCAGTATCTGGATGAACTTCATCCGGGAACAACCTTCGCTTTTCGAACGACCAAGATCTGGTACTACAGTTTCGCCCCGCCAATTCAGACAGCTCACCGTCAGCTGTCAAAGAAATTTCTGCCACACTGGACAGGACCTCATGAAATTGTGGACAAACTCTCCCCCATTGCATACCAGATCAGGATGGGCAGGAGTCAGAAGGAACCAATTTCCAGATGGGTCCACCAGAACCAAGTCAAGAGACACTCAACGTTATGGCATGATAGTAAAGGGGGGACGAACCAAACTTCTCCACACTGCCTCATCACTAGAACTCTGCCACCTAGGGAACAGCCGCCAATGAAAAGAAAGAGAACTGTCCTGACCAAACAAGGACCTGTAGTGCTTGCCTATTGTTCTTTCTCTCTCTCCCTCTCTGTCACCAGGATGCTGCTGTTGATCACTGTTCTGTACATCAGCCTACAGGGGGGGTGGCCACAACCTGAAATCGTGTCGCCGGGTCCCGTCTCAGGCATCGTCCTTAAAGAGCAACCTGGACTCCTGATCACGAACTGCAGAACACATGGCCAAAAAGTCTATGTCCAACTCAACCCCCGTGATGTCTACAGAGCACACTACACAGCATCAGCACCAGAAACCAGTTGGGCAGGAGAACGATGGGGGCAGAACGCTATGATTCACGCAGAGGCTGACATCAAACACGTGCTGTACCAACTTCAGAAGGTGACTGTCACACAGGCAGGTCTTGGCGGACAAACCAAGCATCCCAAGCGGTTCCTGGGAGCCCTACTCGGAGCTGCCGCAGCAGCCATTCCACCCTGCCTGGTACCCCTAAGCCTGGTACAAACCACTTTATCCTCTGCCACTGCAGGCCCAACAAACACCCTGCAGGCACATCTGGCCTACTTGCTAGGTAGCGCAATTCCACTAAGCATAGCCCCTGAACAAGGCGAACTTGCTTTTCTGATAAACCTGCCAATCATCGAGTCACACAACATCTACAGACTCAAAGACATTGTCAATGTTGGCTTCTGGCAGGGAAACACTCACATCAGAATACGCACCCCCACTGTTGTGGCTTACCATGACAGCAACGAACAGCTGTACCTTGCACCAAACCTTCGTATGCACAGCCCCACTAAGGACATTCATTATCTCTGCCCCAGCAAACCTTTCCTTCGGGACAACACTGACGGCATCTGTGGGCTGCGGCCCATGAAGATTGACTCTCGTTGTCCTGCCTCAGCTAAACCACGAGCCGAGGTCACTAACACCCAAGCTGAAATCGTAGGTGACCGATGGCTGGTCAACACCCCAGCCAGCACGGCCACTTTGACCTACGACCAACACGACACAGCCACCCGCATCAGTGTACCAAACCAGACGATGTGGATCCAAGTTCCAAAAGGTGCGATTCTTCACATCGATGAACTCGCACTCTATCACCTTTCCAGTGAGGAGTACCACACCGAACTGGAAATTTCAACTTTTTTCAGGGACCACAACTTCACTTTAGACCCTGAACTGGAGATGAGGATTGCAGAAGGGGGGACCCAACTAATTGATGTCACGCCCATCGACACTGCCCTCCAGGCACTTGCTCGCATGCCAGCTATGCACAGCCTCCCTGTTGTCCGAGCCTGGACCGCCGCTGACACGGTACCGTGCCTCTCCACAGGAGTAGGATACGCCCTTACTCTTGGCTTCACTTTCATCCTGTACCGAAGAGTCAGCGGGATGCAGGAAACAGTAAACAAGTGCACAGCTGCCGTCCCTCAAGCCTTCAAGCGGAACCATGGGAAGCAAGACACACAAGCCAAGCAAGAGCCCAACCTCATTGAAATCACCCCTCTGTCTGCACGCCGAAGCGCTGCAGAAAATTAAGATACACCTGCCATCCAGACCAAATGACCTGTCCAACCATCGCCTATTGAACCATCGCCCACCAAAGTCTCTCAAGACCCTGGTGGCCATGAAGGGGGGATATGTAGCAAATGGCTCGGAGTCAGATTGAGGCCATTTGGCGTCTGGATCGTAAACAGCCCTAAAATTGTGACTTTAGATAACCCTGTGTCCTGATAACACAATCACCCAGATATCTACCACCTATCAAGGCTGTAAAGTGGGCAACAATTAAAACAAATGCCGTCGTAAAAGGACGTTCAAAGGAATTCCATCAGAGCCGTTCAAACGAATATCGCCAGAGACACAACAGGGGGCGCAGACTGTATGTCTGTGATGAAACCACATTTAAAAATCACAATGAGCTGTTTAAATGTATATATATGTTATATCCCTTTACTGCATGATCAGGTATGTGTGATGTAACTGTGTGTTAACACTTTAGTTAGATTTTATTCACTGTAGCATGGTTCATATCTTAGGTATGAAATTATTATTCAACGTGATCTTAAACCCATGTCTTGTCTAGTATCAAATTAATCTACTCTTTATTTCCCAATCATTTCTATGTATCATATTACCATAAGCCGCATCAATGTCATTTAATATCGATTTGAAGAGTTATGGGAACAAACTTGTATCATTATGCAATTACGCAAATGTGTTGTCTGAAAGAACAAAGGCTTGTTTCCCCGCGCAATCGTACACTTCACACATTGGCCGTACACCCAAAATGGGCTGGGCGTGTGAAAGGTCAAAACGGCCAATCGCCCAAGCCATCATTAAACATTGCTCATTTGCCCTTTTGATCATTAGCTCAATTGCTCAGTTCGCTCAATCTCTCAATTCGAACGATTCGCTCAGTATCTCAGTCAGTGGCTTAGTTCACTCATGAGCGCCCAGTCGCCCGGTTACCCAGGTAACCCGTCAGCGCAGTTTGGAAACTCGCTGAGACTCACCCAGAGTCCCTCGGATTCATCATCTTTTCTCTGAGCCCTGTCTCTTCAGGACAGTCTTTCCTGGCTTTGCGTTAGAGTTCGGAAAACCACGCGGACCAATCCGCCCTACGAAACCACTTAACGGACTACATCTTACGAACACATCTGGACTCTCTCTCTCTCCTTGCTCGCACCGCGTGCAGCAGAAACTTCGCAACGAAAACACAAAGAGCCAAATGCAAGTATAAACTTGTTTTACTCGCTGATGTTTAAGCTTTACCCCTTATAAAATTAAGGCGCTACTTAGAGATTTTCCGATGGTTTGTGCAGATGTTAAGCAATAGTGCTTGCCAATCTTTTACTCTCTCTCTCTAGCTCTTTCAATCTTTTCTTTCTCATCTATGTTTTATGTTATTGTATGTGTGCATGTTTAGTTAGTCGTTATGTGTACTTCATTTTATAGTTAATAAACCGGTTTGCATTTTCACAATTGAATTGTTTCTGTGTTCAATGCTCATGAAATTAAAGTCACTATTTCTGCCTTTGATCCAGCTACACCCTGCGAGTAGCACTGTATATCAGTGAGAAGGTTAATTTTAAAGGCCATGAAATTAACATTTCTTAGACGTTAATATACGATTATGGATATATGTCTTCGGTGGACGAACATATTAATTAATTGTTATTATTAATTCTGCTACGCCAGGTAAAACCTGATAAACTTGTATAATTAATTACAGTTAATTATACATAATATTCCCTTTTGAGCTAAAATCTAAGATTCCCTTGGGAATCCCCGTAGTGTTTCGGTCGGAGGTTCATAGTGTTTCAGATAACGTTATTTCCCTCCTCCCGCTAATTCGCTACAGCGTCTAGTTTAGCAGCTACCAGTGACACAGAAAGTCAAGAAATTAAAAACCACCCACCCCCAGGTCTGCCAATTCTTTGCCAACCCCCAATTCTAATTCGAATCAAGAGAAAACCGGTTTTTCAAGTTTTGACCAGCGTGTGGCGTTTAAATTCCCACCCTTGCAGTTCCTTTGTTTAAATGCAAATCTAGGCCTACATGCGCTGTAAGTCATTTAACTAAAATTAAGTGGATATCGGGTAACGTAATTTGACATATGTTGATATAACCTGGGCTCTCAAGTCCCACGCATTCGCCATGAAACACACGCATTTCTGTCAGTTCACACGCCAAACCGTGTAAGCTATTTCTCACGCTGAGAAGTAAAATAGAACTTTTCCTGCTATACAATTAATAAAGGAGGTGCTGGTATACACAGAGCATTCCTGTCGAGTTTAGCAGTACGGTTTTTAGGTGTGGTCAACTTTACGCAGCGCCGCAAGAGCAGACAAAAGCAGATGACATCAGAGTACAGCGAGAAATAAGGCGGAGGAGGTTGGTTTCAATCGCTCTCCCGGTACTCTGATGTCATCCACTCATGTTTGAGTCTGTATCAGATGAAAATACAGATTTTGAGGAACAACTTATTGTTTGGAGATTGTCAATGGACGTTTCTTAGTAGTAAGTTTGTTTTTCAGTATGGACCAAAACGCCAAATGCATAAAATAAAAATGTAGTAATATTGTAATGTCTTGGCATGATATGTTTTCTAAAATGTTTAAAAATGAACAAATCAGTTGTGCGAAACTACACAGATATATTTTTTTAATGAAACATATTCAGTGGTTTCAGTTCCTCACGGTGGGGTTGAAGCGCTGGTTCAGTTTACCCATTTTGGGAAAACTGCCTAGCTTAGTAATTCAGGCTAATCTTTAGCTAAATCATTCACATGGTTTTATACATTAGTCTATCACCAATATTTATGGTATAAATATTTAGACCTGAATAAATCTACTTTGACATAACAACCTGGTATGTATAAAAAAAATCACTTTAATCATAACTCTTTAAAGGGACACTTCACCCATTTGCATTAAGCTTTGTATAGTTAGAACCCGAGTCATGTTTTTGAATGGTCGTGCATCATTTCCTCAGTTGCCGCTGAGACAGGAGAAATACAGATTTCAGTGTCGCACTTCCTTCTTTCAATGATGTAAATATCATCATATTGCATCATTGAAAGAAGGAAGTGCAATATCTTTGTTGAGGGAGTGAGACTACAAACATCCCTATTCTTTGTCAAATAGGCACCAAATTCTAAATGTATGTTACATTTCGACTACAAATATGATGCTCTTTCAATAAAGATTAATGTTTCTACGGGTGAAATGCCCCTTTAATTTGTCCTTCTCTTTAACATAGCCAAATAGAAATTATGGTTGCTACCTGTATTTGTGGTCACACGGCTACAAATCTGTATGGTTGCCTAGATAAAGGCTTATTTTGCTCCACTCTCCCCTACGTGGTATTAAGAAACGGCTATTGTTTACAGAAGCCGGAGCGCGAGCTACAAACTACAGAGCGAGTGCGCGGGTGTAAGGGGTGTGCTTTAAAGAAAGCGATGAAGATGTGAATCCATGTGCAAAAGGTGTTTATTTAGTAAAATCCCAAAAGGGCCAGCAAACAAATCCAACAAGGGTAGATCCAAATCATAAATCCAAAGACAGGCAATAGTTCAAGGCAGGCGGCAAAACAGGCAATATCCAAATACAGGCTAGGGTTCAGGGCAGGCAGAGTAACAATCAAAATCCAAGTACAGGCACAGGTCAAAAACAGGAACAGATACAGATAACAGGCTTACAAATAACAGAAACAGAATCAGACAGGTAACAGGATCAGGTAACAGGCTGGGCTTACTATGTGTAATATTCAGCAAACAACAGGTGTACAGGAAGTGGCTTTATACAAACAGAAAGG
Source organism: Misgurnus anguillicaudatus (assembly GCF_027580225.2). Lineage (NCBI taxonomy): Eukaryota > Metazoa > Chordata > Actinopteri > Cypriniformes > Cobitidae > Misgurnus > Misgurnus anguillicaudatus. Next base: position 12,078,670 of record NC_073348.2, on the reverse strand, counting down.
AAGTGTGAAGTGAAACATGGCATGATGTATTTCAAAATAAAAGCCAAAACAGAACAGGATGTCAAAATAAAAGTCCAAAATACAAAAATACACAGAATACAAGAAAAACACAGAACAAAATTATTACAGCGGGTGCACAATGGTGAAAGAGCAACACACGATGTAAATAAACTAAACCAGTGCTCGCAGTACAGACACTTTATATTTTATCGTACTGCGTACCTTCACTTTCTTTTGCGTGCCACCACTTCTCATGTTGCTGGTACTCTGCTGTAAAGAGTCAAAGGGCGTTTCTACGTGGCGCTGCGCAGACAGTTCGGCACCGAAGACATCAAAGTACCGTGAGAACAAGTCGAAATGTTACAAATGGTCCGACTTTACCTTTGCTCTCGCGGTACTCTGATGTCAAACGCCGACCAGTCAGCACCGCACCATTTAAAGTCGAACACACAAAGCGTCAAGGTCTGGGCCCGGTTTCCCAAAATCACTTATGAATGAACGATTACTCCAGAGCACTCGTAGATCTACGATGATTTTCAAGTGCAACTTAAGTTACGAAGCTTTTGGGAAACAGCCCGTAATTGTAAGATGATTCGTACGATCGTTTTTACGATCTACTTAGCATTACGATGCTTTTGGGAAACCCGGCCATGGTCATGACTTGCACATTGTGTGTTGCTTTAGTTTAATATAAAGTGCTCATTTGGTTTGGTATATTTTGAGTGTGGCAGTCATTCTTTTAGCCCCAATCTTTCACAAATCATCGCTTCTCCTATTTCTTAGTAGGTGAACTGAATCTAATCTGCTGTCATCTGCAGTTATGTTTACAGAGACCAGTATTCATTAGATTTAAGGAGTTTTTTGCCACTTTTAAAACTGTAAAACTAAATAAAAAAGATCATATGATATGCCGAATGAGAATATAAACCAGCCCATTCTCACCAAAAAGCGTACAAATGACACGCAGTGTGATTATCGTGCAATAGATACGCCAAATTCCGATTTTGCGTGCATATGATACGCCAGTCCTTCCCATTCACTTATATGGCGAATCGTTTCGTGACGTTTTATTTATTGTTTTCTTATTTGTTTTCTGTTTTTTTACCATTTTCGCTTGGGTTTAGGGTTAGAACAACTTTTTGTTATATAAAAATGACACCCTAACCCAAACCCCAACTCTAACCCCAACTCCAAGCGACCATGGCTTAAATATAGATAAAAACATAGAGAAACCTGTATATTAAATAACCTGCTTAAATAAATGTGAAATCTAACCCTAAACCCAAGCGAAAATGGTTTAAAAAACAGAAAACAAATGAGAAAACAATAAATAAAACGTCACGAAACGATTCGCCATATAAGTGAATGGGAGGGACTGGCGTATCATATGCACGCGGGATCGGAGTTTGGCGTGTCTATTGCACGATGGTCACACTGCGTGTCATTTGTACGCATCTTGGTGAGAACGGGTAGATATAAACATATGTTTTCTTGTTCGCTCCACGGGTTTAAACGCCGTTTTTTTCTCTAAAGAATAATGTTAAAACTTTATTGGTGGTGGTTGAGAACAATTTATATTGCAGAATAATTTATATTGCATTTTAGCGCAAAATTAATGTATCATATTGTTATTCTTAATATAAGAGAATACTCATATATTTTTACAACACTTTTAACTTTAAAACATAGATATAAAGATGCTTAGTACAAAAGCTTTGCTTCTGACAACAAGTTTCTGTAATAAATCAGTAAATCAATCAGAAAATGTTTTGACAGTGCCGAATAAAATGCTTTTCAATTCAAACAAAGCTGAAAGGTGTATAAAACCGCTTGAATTAACAATATCTGAACTGTGCTCTTTTGCATACCTCTACTTTTCTCATGTCTTTATACCACCTTTATCTCTTTAAAATATTGCTACTTTTAGAAATAATTTGTTTGCATTTTTTTGTATACTGTACTGCACACTTTATTTGCATCAACTATACCCATAATCACATTTTCTAAGTTTTTCTTTCAATAAAGATAAACATATTTATTATTGTCTTAACTTAAAACTTTGTTTTTTTAATTTACAAATTAGATTATATATAAATAAGTTTTGAAAACTGTTGAATGCGAATGTCTGAGATAACATATCTGGAAGGAGACGCGGCGTGTTTGTCTATATAGCCACATGTTATTAAATTTAATTTTACTCACACATTTCACAAAGTACAAATTGTAGGTGTAAATATTCATAAACTCAACACTTCGGAGGTGTTTTCCGTCCGTAAAAGGCGCAGTTTCTCTGTTCGCTATTTTATTAGATGTAGCATACGCTTATCATATAATATACATTTTAAATTAAAATGTCTGTTCTAATTCTAATCATTTATTTTGGTTTGACCAAATAAAAAATACATACGTGACATTAGGAGATTTTATTAAGTTACTTAATACACTTTTTATATAAATAAGTTTTGAAAAGTGTTGAATGCGAATGTCTGAGATAAGATATCTGGAAGGAGACGCGGCGTGTTTGTTTATAAAGCCACATGTTATTAAATTGATTATTTTACACACACATTTCACAAAGTACATATTGTAAGTGTAAATATTCATAAACTCAACACTTCGGGGGTGTTTTTTGTATGTAAAAGGCGCAGTTTCTCTGTTCGCTAATTTATTAGATGCAGTATAGTGTCACACCCAGGGGCTGGCTGCTAATAGCTAAAGCCACGCCCCTTCTCAACTTCCACCTCGAGGAGGTCCCCAAAACGAACCCAATGACCAGACAACAACGAGGACAGGTAAGAATAAAAACAATCTTTATTTATTTGTTTAAATATTTAAAATGTAGTGGGGAAATGGGGAAGGGAAATTAAAATTAGTATCTGGCTCTGCCCTCCAGGTAGGCCACGGCCAGGAGGGTGACAAGGAGGAAGGGGGGCAACGGGGGGGGGGGGGGGTCCAAAGCCCTGTGGGCTGGGATGTGTCTCTACTATCCGTGGCACCCTCCTTCTTCCTGGAGGCAGAAATCAAAACAGTGTGAGTGTTAGAAGTAACGTCCTGTTTGAGCACCTAGCTTAGTTCGAGGAGCCTTCTCCCTTGTTCTCGCACAGTTCTGGACGTGCCGCTCACTTTTCCTCTCTATTTCTCCCAGGTGATGACTAGGACACAAAGGTGCAGTTAATTCGATTCGTATGGCTCTCACCTCTTCCGCGGGACACAGCGTACCGCAAGTACAAGTTTCACTCGTTTCTTCTCGTGTTGTTCACTCTCTCTCTTTCCTTCTCCACAGGTGGTGACTAGGACACAAAGGTGCAGTTAATTCGATTCGTATGGCTCTCACCTCTTCTGCGGGACACAGCGTACCGCAAGTACAAGTTTCACTCATTTCTTCTCGTGTTGTTCACTCTCTCTTTCCTTCTCCACAGGTGGTGACTAGGACACAAAGGTGCAGTTAATTAGATTCGTATGGCTCTCACCTCTTCTGCGGGACACAGCGTACCGTAGGTACAAGTTTCACTCGTGGCGCTCATCTGTCGATGAACGGGCTCAAAGAGGTTAGTATATATGACTTCTAGCAAATGTGGCAGGCTTACGTCAAATGTTTGCAATGTGTCTGATGGGACAAGCAGTTCCTACGTGGCGTCGGGGGCGAACCCTCTCGACTGGCTCAATGGTTACAGAGGGGTGGACGTCACACCGTCTCACCGGGCCGAGCGCTGCCCTCTCCTCGCTACCGTTAGGTGATCGAACACTGGACAGGGGCGCCCCTTTGTAGAGACCTCGGGACGGTGGAGTTCCTACACCTCTCACTCTGCAACAGCAATTTCTATACAGTTGAACACATCCACAATGACAGCCCCCGATCGTACTCACACATCTGCTAGTCCTTCTGTTCTTTGCCGCCGCTCTCCAATTTCACCCAATGTCTAGACGGGGGAGAAATCGTTCCGAGTCACCGTACTATTTCCTTAGACCTGGAGCACACTCACAACATATGCTATACTGAAGTAGATAAGGGCCGACAGCCTCTTCGTCCTCCCTCGACGACGTATATGAAGGCGGGGGTTTATCTGACAAGACACACAATAATGCACAGCAATCCACAGCAATATACAACACCACGTCAAAATAAAGGTTTCCACAGCACAAGGACTCACCCACCACACTCTAGTGAACACAAAGGACACCCGTCTTCCTCCACTTCGCTTAGGTTGGATCTGGCGATGAAATATACGGCCTAGTTGGTAGTATCGTCGTTGTGACTGCTTCAATATGAATTTCTTCGGCTCACCCACCGCGCTAGTTTAGGGGTAGGGCCGCCCTCCTTCTCCTGGAGGTATCTATCACAAAGGCAGATAAATAGCAATGCGTTTCCAATATAATCTGAGTACTCACATCGAGGCCCGTCTCAGTTCCGTTTCACTTTGTCTCCGTTTAAAATGTATTCCTTTCCGTTTCCCTTTCAGGTCCACGAATATCTTTGCCACCATACAACTTCAGCCTGTGGGGGAGAGAGTCCAGACAACCACCAGCAACACGCCAAACGGGCACAACACAGCGCTTCCACACACCAAACAACAACTCCAAACTGTGATTAAACTTTGTCTTAAGTACTGCCCTGTTTAGCGTGTCCTCCAATCACCAACCGCTCTTCATAACTAGGCACAGGTGCATCTAATTCGGCAATTTTCCCGCCCGCGGCGCTTACCGGAAGTCCGGTGTTCATTTTTTCCGGTCCGGGCAGAAACACTTCCGGGCGGAACCAAACTTCCATAATTTTGGTTCCGCCCCAAAGAAAAAAAAGATCGTCACCTTGTGACATCAGCCTACATATAAAGTCAATTTTAAATAAAAATGTATGTTCTATTTCTAGTCATTTATTTTGGTTTGACCAACTAAAAAATACATAAGTGACATTAAGAGATTTTAAAAAGTTATTTTAATCCATTATTTTAATGATATTTACAAAGCCACTGGATATTTTTACAGATATGAATTACGGCTGAAAGGATTTAAAAAAAATCACAACACTGCCTATATGCGCAAAAAAGGTATTATTAAAGGTATTGTAAATATAAATATGTAAAACTAAATAAAGATATCATATGCCAACTGTACAGTATGTAAGCATAGGCCTATGTTTTCTTGTTCGCTCTGCGTGGGTTTAAACACTGTTTTTCTAAAGAATAATTTTTAAACTTTATTGGTGGTGGTTGAGAAGAATTCCTCTTTACATATGTAAAGCATTTTAGCGCAATATACATGTGTCATATTATTGTTCTTAATATATAAGAATACTAATATATTTTTACAACATTTTTAACTTTAAAACATGTATTTTTTATAACACATTAATCTCTTTAAAATATTGATACTTTTAGAAAAACTGACATAATTATAAATATTATAAACAAACAATGAAACGGTGTCAAAATTCGACAACACAAATAATTAAGATATTCATTGTAAATAGAGTTACGTGTATTAGGCTCACACTAAATTCTCCGTTGCACTTAGTATAAATGCATTGTACATACAGTCATCGTTGTATGCGCTGTTATGCTGGCAAAAAGGGGTTGACGTCACTTTGCTGTTTTAATAGCAATGTTAAATATACGGCAATGCCCTTATTAACTTCCGGAAACAAGCGCAATGACAACGCATATAAATATTTAGTTTTTTTATGCGCCACCTTGTGGATTTTCTGTGAAGCGAAAAACATTAAGGGAAAAGGCAAAGTAGCCCCCCGAAAACACTTGCATAATTCTGTGAGACTCCGCGAGACGATTTGGCGAATGCCGCGGGAGAAAACGCGCATTTTTAAAGGCCACATCTGTATTTTTTGGAGAAAACATATAAAGACAAGATTAAAATAATACCATACACAAATTAAATGAATAATGTATTTATTATCAGTAATCAAAAGGTTTTTTAAGGATTCAAGTGTTACCAATAAAGTTAAACAAAAAGGATTGATAATTTTCATCTCACACACAGTCTATGACTGTAATACAATGAAATACATCACTTCCGGTCGGCACATCGTATGCGGTTTAGTCGCACAACTTGTGGTTGAATGCAATACGGAGTACAGACTGGACAAAGACGATCATAAATAATGCTCGTGTTTGCAGTGCACACCTCATATCAGGTAAAATAATCTATTCAGATGTACTGGTGTGTTGGTTTTATCTAGTACAAATCAACAAGTTTCTGTTTTATAGGTGAAAAGTTGCCAACCTTCAATATTGTTTAGCTTAAATATTAAACAAACATACAGCGATAGATGTGTGTGCCATCCTTTGAATGGTCTCTTAAAATAATTCACATTGCTAATCATAGTTAGCCCAGCGATAGGTAACATTAGACAGTAAGCCTTGACAAAATTCCCCAAACCACCCGAAAGTAATACATATGCTGTCTAGGAAATATCCAAAACCTGGATAAAATCGTGAGAGTTAATTTACAAAAATAGCTGTCACGGTCCTGCAGAATCAGTGACTGTACATATTCAGGCAGTCTTTTTGCCTCCATATAAGCCCTGCTGAAAAAAACAGCATCAAACCAGCATGGGAATTATGCTGGTCTATGCTGGTTTAGCTGGTGGTCACAGCATACCAGCACCAAAACACAACATATGCTGGTATGACTAGCATGGGATGCTGGTGCTAATTCCTGTTTAGCTGGTGCTAATGCTGGTTTGGTGCTGGTTTACCTGGTGCTTATGCTGGTGCTGATGTTGTTTGATGCTGGTTTAGCTGGTGTTCACTAGCAAACCAGCACCAAAACACAACATATGCTGGTCTTGCTGGTATGCTGTTTTTTTCAGCATGGAGCCCCCGCCCACCCGGAGACGTTGCAATGTTTACAAACATTTAAGGGGTCTATTGGCGCTCATTCTTGAGTCACGAGATGTTAAAGCGTAACTAAACCCCTGGTCAGAACCTGACTCCACCCACTTGCAATTTTTGAAAAATGCAAGAAAAGTGGGCAGATCCCAACGGAGATAGAGGGGACGAACTAAGTGTGTGGTGAGATCGTAACAAGGGCGTGGTGATCTTGAACCTGCTTACGTCACGAGTCATTTTTTGGACCCACCATCCAATAGGAAAATTCAAATGCAGTAGCCACCGTTCAACCTGAAGAGAGCAGCACTCAGACGTTTTTACACCATATATTGTAGTATTGAAACACTTTATACCCAAATGTCAAAAAACTTGCTAAAATCAATGAACAGCACTAATAAAGCCCCATTCTTACAGATCATTAATTTAAAAAAGTTGGTTTAGGGTTTAGTTACGCTTTAAATGTTAAATGAATTTAGCAAAACGAGAATGCATCTCAATTATGGCCAGAAATCATCACAAACTATTGTATACAGTAATGACTAAATATAAAGAGGTGGGAAAATAATTGCTGAAGAAACAAGAATAAAGAAAAAACATCAAGCTTTTAAAGTCAAAAAGATAAGACATTGTAGGTGTCACGACCTGGTCTCTCCATTTCTTGTCTTATCCGAGTTTGAGAGATTAGGTTGTGACAGTACCTGTCTGCCCTGAGAGAATTGTGTGACATGCCCTTCCGCGGTCCATGTTTCTCTCAGGATTCGTGAATTGTTTCCCGCTCCCTTATATTTGATTAGCTCCAGGTGTTTGTTGTTTAGAATTCCCTATTTAATATCCTTCTGTCCTGTCCTCCGTGCGTTGGTATTATTCTCTGTTCCTTTCCAAAATCCTCGTGTTTATTCCTGTTCCTGGTCTTGTGTAATTTTATGTAGTTTAGTGTTTTCAGTGTTGATGTTAGTTAGTTTAGTTCTTGTGTTCTGTTACTGTAATGTTTTACCCCCTCGTGGGTGTTTTGGTTCTGTGTTTTGCGTGCATTAAAGTATTCTTTATTTAAGTCTTCCCCGTTTCCATATCGTGACAGTAGGACCAAAGGCAGATGAAAAATACATACACAGAAGTTTTACAACTTTTTACAACATTGTATTTTTATTGTAATTAGGTGATGTTGCAGCACAACATTTAAAGGGCCCATGTCACAGGACTTTTTTAAGATGACAAATAAATCTTTGGTGTCCCCAGAGCACATATGTGAAGTTTTAGCTCAAAATACCATATAAATAATTTATTTAGCATGTTAAAATTGCCACTTAGTAGGTGTGTGCAAAAATGTGCCGTTTTGGGTGTGTCCTTTAAAATGCACATGAGCAGATAAAGTGCAAACACTGATCACAACGATGGTGGTTTGTTGAAATTGAAACTCATTTGTTCTGTGAATTATTTTCTCTCTGCAATAAATGGCAGTGCTGTGGTTGGATTAAGGGGTTGTATTATTATAATAAGAGCTCCTTATGACATCATAAGGAGAGCCAAATTTCAACGACCTATTTTTCATGTGCTTGTAGAGAATGGTTTACCAAAACCAAGTTACTGGGTTGATCTTTTTCAAATATTCTAGGATGATAGCAGCACTAGGGACCCAATCATAGCACTTACAGTAAACATGGAAAAAGTCAGATTTTCATGCCATGGCCCCTTTAAAAACATTTAAAAAACACAAAACACCTAAATTAACAAAAAATAGGATGTTTTAATAACATTGTAAAATACATAATTAGCGTTATTATACTGTTCACTACGAAAACAAAACCTGATCAAAAAATGCAACATTTGTGAGACGTTTTGTTCAGGTGTTAAACTAACCACTTTGGAACAAGATTTAAGGCTTTAAAGAACGTCATGGCCATACAACAGGGGCCTCATTTATCAACACTGCCTACGCACAAAAACGCGGCGTACGGCAGCTTTCACGTTCACGGTCAGATGTACTAACAGTGAAATTAACGTTAGAATGTGCGTTCCTCCACGTAAACTTCATGCCTGGCGTACGTACATTTGTCGTGTTTTTTGTCCGTTGGCGACTCATAGAGGCCGTAAAGTGAAATGGCAAACATTACACTACGAATTGTTCTATCGCACCACCAGCTGTTAGATATTGCTTATAAATTGTAATTGATAAATGAATTTACATATTATTGTCACAAGAGTCTTAATAAAATATCCTATTAATTATGCAATTAAGTAAGAACATATAAAAAACATGTGCAAATTGATACAACCCGTCTAGCAATGGCACCGTTGGCTTTATTAGAGGACATTTTCAATTGGCAAATCTGGAGAGAACGAGTTTTTAGGGACCACAATGATTTTCTGGCCCACGATGATGACTGGCTTATCAGCCGTTTCATATTTCCAAGGGCTATACTCATGGAGCTCTGCGCTGAGTTGGGTCCGAATTTGGAAAGAGAGACAGCGAGGAGCCACGCATTACCCGTTTCTTTACAGGTGCTTACTACACTTGGTTTCCTGGTAACTGGTTCTTTCCAAAGAGAACTGGCAGACCGTTCGGGAATAAGCCAGTCGGGTTTGAGCCGTGCAATGCCAGCTGTATGGGACGGGATCATCCGCTTGTCTACCAGGTATATAACATTCCCAAACGATGCAGGCTTCAGCACTGGGGGGAGCATTAGAGACATCGGAGACGCTGGGCTGAATGGGCTCTGGCTGCTCGGGTGGTGCGGACTCTGAGTGTGTGCCAGTGGATGTTCCTGCGGTTGTTCCTGTTGTTTCTAAGTCCAAAAAACACAGGCACCTGTTAACAGTAATTTGACTCTGTTCATAATTAATGGGTATACACGTAATTGCAATAAAAGCAGTGGATACTTAAAATCTCTGGTGTACTTTTTGCTACATTGCATGCATTTTGAAATTAAAGGAGCGCTGAATCCAAAACTCAATTTTAACTTGATAATTTGTTATATAAGAGGTCATCATACTTAAATGAACATCCTGCAAGTTTCAGAACTGAAAACGTCCGTGCTACTGAAATATAACAGTTTTTGGCACCAAGCCAGCTAAACACTCCAGTGAGGAATTCGGAAATCAATGACGTCAAAGTAGAATTGAAACACCTCCCCATAACCAAAAGGACAAGTCTACTTTTGTAGCCTCGCCCACAGCTTCGCGTGACACACGTGTGTCTCAATAAGTAAACATGTCTTTAAAGATTGACAAATTTAACCAAAATGACTTTTTAAATACTTTTTTTCTGAGAGACTTTAATTTTGACGCGGTGATCTGTTATGATACCATGGAAACGCATTTTCGGTTGTGGAAGAACCGCGTGGGAACAACACAGAAGCTAAATACTTCAATTCGGAGGCTTGGAACATAACATTAGCAATATGCGTGGATAAAGTTTGCTTTTGAAGAAGTTCCAGCTCATGTTGGGAGTGTTTGTTAACGTTGTGTACACTGATTCATTTGTAAAGAAGTCGATGCTGGATTTGCAGAGAGACTGTGATTAAAAGCACCACCTCTATGGATCTGACAACAATGACACAGCAGTATAATACACAGTAAGACATTTTACTTTATTTAAGTTACTGCGTTTCACTATTGCTTTGTTAGAAGAGATCGCTTGATATGTCCTGTTGTAACATCAGTGTCTAAACACGTTTGTTTGACTGTTTTAATTTACTAAAAACATTAAATGATTTATAAAGGTACAACACTTAACAATACGACTGTAATTTAAAGGTAGAAATATACAAAGTTAGTTATAAGGAAGGATTTATCAGCCGCAGTTTAGATTCTGATGCCCGTTTACTGTGTTGTATACGGTAATGTAGGCGAGTTGTGTTTGAAAGGTCAAACACTCAACAAAGCTTATTTTTATCATATAACTCTGGTATTTAACATTACGTGAATGTAAAAGCAACCTCACAAGCACAATAGAAATATACAAAATTATTGATAAGGATTTATTAGCCGCAGTTTAGATTCTGATGCACGCTTACTGTGTTTGATACGGTAATTTATACGTCTCAAAGTTAAGGAAATATATTTAAAATTACTCACCTTCCTGGCAGTCCTGTAAAGTATCTGAGTCTCCCACATTTTGATCAAAGGGTGTAAGTTCATCGGCCCCCTGTACCACCGCCTGTTCTGCCCACACTTTGTCGGTGCGGAGCAGTTCTCCTTTTAACTTCCACCTTTATGTCAGACCATTTCTTTTTCAATTCATTAACAGTGCGACTCTCAGATCCCACCGCGTTGACGGCATCAGACACACTGTCCCACTCTTTTTTCTTTCTTTTGTTATTTATACCAGAGGACAAAGTTCCAAATAAAAAAATTCTGGTTTCTACCTCTGATAATAGCACCTCTAATTCATTTTTAGTGAAAGCTTCTTGCTTGCTTTAGCCATGTTCTTGCTGGTTTATTTTGCCGAATTGGACTAATTACCATATGTATATTAATTTAATTGAGGGAGGAAAAAAGGTGTGGTAATGTGCTCGTGCATGTGTGCTCAATTCTGCGTTAATTGGGATGTACAAAGAGAATGTACGTGGAATCCTGCATACGAAAAGATTAATACATCTGTATTTATGCACATTTACAGCTTTTCCCCTACGCAATGTTTTAGTATGAATTCAACGTAAGCCTTTGTACATGAGGCCCCAGGTGTTTATGACGTGTTACTCTGGTTTAAAGGTAGGGTATCACAGTTTGAAAAATGCTAACGGTAGCCGACTAGCAATGAAGTCACGATCCCACCCTCCATTCAAATCGCCATCCAAAGTCATGCCTCTTTCAAAACGAATGATCACGCACAGATCAGACGTCCACATCTCATGTCTCATTCACCAGTGAGAAAACTTTGCAGTACAAACTGAAAAACGTTAGCAAAATAACCAACATAAACAACTGTTTTACATCAGAATAAGTTAAAGCACACTTTCGGTTGTGTAGACGTAGTAACCAGTGGCGGCGTTTCACGAAAACCTAGGGTATGGCAAAAATTATTCGTACAAGAAGGCCATTCAAGAAACGAATCCATGAAACCACATTATATCCATATGTGTACATACTCCTCCAACCTGTACAAAATCATACTATGATTGCACGGATGTACACTTACTGACAACAATACAGAAGCAATACAATCGAAAAACAAAAATAGAAATCATGGTTGTTTAAAATGCTTTTTAAATGTAGTCATTCTTAACTAAGTGCAACTCCAGCAACAGATAAACTAAAACAAGATACTATCAAAACATACTGTAACATTTCTTCACAAATCTTGTCATGACAGCCGCCAATAAACACTAAACACAATAAAGACTTTTAATGATGTGATAGAGCACACTTAGTTAACCCAGCCAGCTAACCAACTAAGACTAAAACACTATATAAAACTCTTAGTAAAACAGGGCTAAATGCAAAAACAAGTCTTACCTTTTGTCGTCGTGCAGATTTTATTCCACAAGTCGCCATATTCAAAAACGCGCGCAAATAATTAATACACTTTGACTGCGCTACAATTTCCCAGTGTAAGAGAACATGTTTATTTATCCACAGAGAACAAATCATTTTACTTCTGGAATAATGTATGCAATATGCATTGCGCGAGTGTGGGGGAGAACCTTGAGTCTGCTTGAATGTTAAAACAAAAAAAGGAGTTTACTTGCGAAAATAAAGATTATAACAACAGCGGTCATCATGAAACCTCCTGCAAGGACTTCAAGCTGCGGTGCAAGCAAGAACGACAGGCTGATGACATCAAAGTACCTCGAGGGTGAGGCGAGAAATCATCGGAAGATTTTGCTTTCAAACCGCTCTCGCGGCACGTTGATGTCATCCGTATGTCGGTTCCTGTATTATAGCATGAAGTCGAGCACACGTGTAAATTATCCATATTAGTGATGTACCAATGTTCAGATATGTTCTACTGAAAATATTTAAAATTATCTTTAATGAACATCATTATAGCCTGTTGATTTCTGGTGTTTTGTCTGAATGCTAGGGTATGGCAACTGCCATACGCAAACGCCGCCCCTGGTAGTAACTATATCGTTATGCTAATCCGTAAATAAACACAAATTTCATAAGCAAAAAAATGTTTCATCAAAGTAGAATATCTGAATCCACCTCAATACGAACATATCGCGTACCTACCTTACCAAAATAAACGTTCAGACCCTTTGCCTCCTGCAGTTGTTTGCATCTTGTGGTAAAGCAGTAAAGTTACCGATGTTAATTTGGGTTTAAGCTCTTTGCTGATCCAGGCAGTTTTTGGTGTTGTTGTTATAAAAGATGTCTTTCGTTTTGTGGCTCTTGTGCAGGTTGTTTAGATACCCTACCTTTAAATAGGCTATGTCGGCTCAGCAAGAAAATGCCCGCTATGCCCGATTATCAATCCAGCCCTGCCTACAATTATACAACAAAACACTATTAATAAAGCTGAGTTTCATTTAAACCAATGCATATTTTGGTATGGTCATGACATTCTTTAAAGAGTAACCAAATCTAAAGTATAGTTCGTAGTCAGCAGTACTGCCTGCAGTACGAGTAGTGGCAAGATGGCGCCTGTGTTTGGCTATGCCTCGGTCACCTCTCTACTGTCTCATACATTTGTAACTTTCTTAGTGTTTCTACTTGTGTCAACCATATCAACTTCCAGCTATGTCTCTGCAATTATACAGTATGATCAGGCCTTGTTATTTCGTATTAAGGCACATATGCAGGACTTTTGTATTACTCGGGATACATTCACAGAGTTTTTCCCTCCAAAATTGAAGTCCTACGTACCATCGCCAGAATACCTGTTGTTTACCCGACGCCGCGGCAGGAGAAGGAAGCGTGGATCCAGGGCGGGTGTTCAGGTCCGGATGAGAAAGTGGCGATTGCCCGGATTTTCATTGAGACCGAACGGATCTAATCAGAACGAAACCAGAGCTCCCGGGAGTGAGCGTTGCCTGAGACTGGTTCCGATCTGCGAGTCAGATCGTGACGCAGTCTGTGCGCTATCACCTGTGCGGACCACCTCCGGCCGAATCTTCCCCACACGTCCTGTTTTCCATAGAGCGCCCCGCCAGCGTGTCCTGTGCCTGGTTACCTGTCGGACGGATCAGGCCATCCATGCCACGCGAGCGATGTAACAGGATTGCCATATTAAACGCGCGCTTGATTGCGAGCAAGGCGTTTATTCTAAACAACCTTTTTATAAAAGAGAACTTGGATTTTATGTTCATAACAGAGACGTGGCAGTGGGAGAACGAAAACTATCATTTAAAAGAACTATGTCCCGTGGGCTGCTCCGTGTTTGGGACCCTGCGGCTCGCGCGCCGGGGAGGTGGACATGCGACGGTTTTTCTGGATTCTTTTTGCTGCAGTATGATGGTCACTACTACTTTTAATTTTGAACAGCATGTTACTGGCCCCACACATAAAAAAGGGCACAACAACCACTGTCTGGCAGTTCTGGATATGGTAGCGCCTGTTAAAAAGATTTTAGGATCAGAGAAGAAGGTCCCCCCATGGATAAATGATAATATTTGCAGTTTTAGGAGAAAATGTAGGAAGACAGAGCTTCTATGGAAAGCCACTAAATTAGAGGTACACAGACTCCATTTAAAAGACATGAGACTGGATTTGAATGAACTGATAAAGCAGTCCAGATCATCCTATTTTTCTAACCTTGTGTCAGGAACAGTGTTGGGGCTCGTTACTCAAAAAAGTAATATATTACATATTACATATTACTCTCAAAAATAGTAATGCCTTACTTTACTTTATTACTCCCTGGAGAAAGTTACTAGTTATATTACTAGTTACATTTTTTTTTCTGGACAAGAATGTTTATTTGGGCAAGCCACGGCCAAGAAAATGCTGGCTTCCTTACCCGCTACTGGACACGGGGCACAGCGTTCGGAGAAACATTAAAGAGTGTGCACTTCACCGTCAAGTTATTTTCCTTCCGTTGAACATAATAAAATATGACTGAATCTCCACCCGTCGAAACAACTAGCTTTCTGTTGCTGGGAACCTTCCTCTGAAAAAGAGCTTGCAGTTGTTGACGCTTCCATTTTCCCGATCTGTCTTTGAGTGTGCCGCTGCCGCTCTGTGCTGCTGGCTGCCGGGTGTCGACCAATCGGTGATGGTAAATGATACCTCGTGCCAAACTTAGACCAATCACTGCTCCATTCACGCCCTCCTCCCCTTCCCTTTTGTTCTCTGTGTTTTGTGCCTTGTGTGATGAAGGTGCTACTGGCGAATGTAACTCAAGTAACTAGCTCGGGAAAACTGTAATAATATTACCATTTTCAGACGGGTAATGCCTTACACTACTAGTTACTGAAAAAAAGTAATATTATTACAGTAACTAGTTACTTCCCCACACTGGTCAGGAAATAAGAAAAACCCAAAAATACTGTTTGACACCATTGAAAATCTCACTGCACCATCTGTTCCCCCTGTGCCTGTGTACACACATGAGGACTGTAACAACTTTTTGTCTTTCTTTCTGAACAAAGTACGTGATATTAGGGCCAGTGTTAATCCCCAACTCACTACTGTTTGTTCCACTGAGGTTTCACCACTTTCAACTTGGTCGTCCTTCACTCCTGTTAGCCTACAGGATGTTAAGAACATAACACGAACATTGAAACTGTCTTCAAGCCCGGCCGACATTATCCCTACAACTTTTTTTGTTACAAATGCTTGATATTATTGGGCCCTCTGTGGAAAAAATAATAAATCTGTCGCTTAGTTCAGGCTCAGTACCCAGCTATTTCAAACACGCCGTGGTAAATCCGATCCTTAAGAAACCTAGTCTTGATCCTTCTGAACCTCAAAATTACAGGCCCATATCTAAACTTCCTTTTATTTCCAAAATTATGGAAAAAATAGTGGCCTGCCAGCTGACCTCCTATATGGAGCAGCAGAACCTGTTTGATAATTTTCAGTCTGGTTTCCGTAAATCACACTCCACTGAAACAGCACTAATCAAAGGCTCTAGTGATGTGATGATGGCAGCAGACGCTGGCCCCTACACTGTACTTGTACTTCTCGATTTGACTTCAGCTTTTGATACTGTGGATCATACTATACCAATAAATCGGCTTCAAAATGAGATGGGACTATCAGGATCTGTCATATAGTGGTTCTCCTCGTATATTCATGATAGAACTTTTATTGTTGTTGTTAACAATATTCAGTTTGACGTAAGTAATTTGTCCTGTGGAGTGGCACAAGGGTCAGTTTTGGGCCCTATTTTGTTTTTATTGTATATTTTGCCACTTGGGAAAATTATTGGTTGTTTCAAGGATGTCTGATATCATTTATATGCTGACGATGTTCAGCTGTATTGTTCTTTTAACGATGCAGAGTTCCATCGTCTGACTCTGTTTCTACAATGTGTGTCTTCCATCAAAGACTGGCCGACCACAAATTACTTGCAGATAAATTCAAACAAGACTGAAACGGTGATCTTTGGTCCAGAAAATATGATCCCACAGATTAAACAGCCTGTTGGCTCACTGGGCCCCTCTGTCAAATCCAGCCTCAGAAACCTGGGGGTTGTGTTTGACCAAGCCATGTCCTTTGAGCCACACTCAAAACAGCTAGTAAGAAACTGCTTTTATCATCTAAGAAACATTTCTAAAATTCGCAAAATGTTGTCACAGGAAGATTTGGAAATGATAATTCACGCTTTTATATCTACAAGACTCGACTATTGCAATTCTGTTTTTACCTGTCTAAACAAATCTGCTTTAAACAAACTGCAAATTGTTCAAAATTCTGCTGCCAGACTTTTAACAGGTGCCCCTCGACGGTCTCATATTACTCCAGTCTTGTCAACCCTCCATTGGCTCCCAGTAAAATACAGGATTGATTTTAAGATTTTAGTGTGAACTTTTAGAGCTATGAACGGTCAGGCCCCAAAGTACATCTTGGATCTTTTAAAGCCATATTCCCCTTGTCGCAACCTTTGGTCCTCTGGCCAGAATCTGCTTAAGGTCCAAAGACTCGATGTAAGAGCTGAGGGGACCTGTCTTTTCAGTCAGTTGCCCCTAGACTCTGGAATGAACTGCCCCTGTCTATATGTTTCTGTTGTTTCTTTTAAAAGGGATCTTAAAACATGCTTGTATAAGAAAGCTTTTGGATGATGGGTTTTCACAAATGTTACTTTAATTTTACATGTGTATTTACAATCTTTTTATATTGATATGTTCCTATTTCCTGAACAGCACTTTGTGATTTTTATCTGTGAAAAGCGCTTTATAAATAAATTGTACTTACTTTACTTACTTACTAATGGAGTTTATGCAGCCATTATGGACCTAATTTAGTGCCATAAATACTTCAAGAAAAGTTTGTTACTCCTCCACCCCCTTGGCGGCCGATGTTGCAGAGCATCTGCTGTCAGCCTCTCACTAGATGTATTCTTTGTAAACCTGTGTTAGGCCTAGGCATCCACATTGCGTCCCCTACGCAAGGTTCCCATGTGTGTATTTTCCATGGGGTTAATCCTACCAGCCCACATTTTCCCTTTGCAGAGCCCATTCTACGTCTCTGTCCAGTTCATGTGACTACTGAGAGACTTCGATATGAGGAACCTATCGGTTGTTTCATATTATATATGCCAACCAGTAGAAACCTCCTTAGAGGGTGACTTCTGCAGGGTACCTAGTTCCGATACTAGTTCGCTTCCCAATTTACCTATACTCATTTTATACTCGCAGGGCGGCTCATTTTATACTTGCAGGGCGGCGCCGGCAGGTGCAAATATCTGCATGCCAAGTTCATTGGCGTTTTAGAAGTTTCTCAAAGCGATTGGTCCCCGCAAAACTACTTGACGTCTCTGTTCCCTATCAAAAGTTTTACTCGATGCTGCGCTGCTAAGCGCTATGGGGAAACGTCTTTATCGTTGACCAGCTGAATATAGTGTGCAAACACGTCAATGAAATTGACCTGGAGGTATATAGCCTCGGTTGATGACGACATCACAGCGCACCCGATGCGAGGCTATAAAATAGATGAGCAACAGCTGTGTCATCAGGTCTTTTTATTTTCAGACCAACTACTGAATGAGTATGTGCTACACTGAAATGCAAATCTCTCTCTTACCTTTTGAACTTCACTTGAGATCTTTGTTAGGAGTTAGATTCCAACAAGATAGAGTGCAGACTTTCTCTCTTTCCGATTTTAAAGGAGTTTAAGTTAAAAGGAAAATATGAGTAAGAAGAGTCACGAGCATTCTAAGTCGTGTTTGTTTTCATTTATGGCGAAGGACGACACACACACTTAACTGTTTTGTGTGTTTGGGGGAGGAGCATGCGGTCATGGCTTTGTACAGTCTGATGAGTGCGAGAGTTGTGAATCATTCACAATATAAATGATTCGTGCTCGCCGTGATTATTTCTGACCGCAACCTCAAATTAAGTTATATTTTTTCGCGTGATTCCGAAGCGCACTCCGGTGTTTCTTCTGGTTATGTGGGGGTAATTATAATAATGACGTTGATGATATCTCTCTCGGTTCTGTGGAGTTTCATAAACCAGCCTCCGAGCGTTTCTCGCGCAATGAAAGTCGGTCGAGGAGCTTCTCGAGGTGGTAACACGCGCCAGGTTGCAAATTGATTGGCCTCGCGAGCCAGAGAACCCCAAACAAAGCAAACTAGCGGATAGGTTTCTATAGTGACAAAGGGAGAGGACGAAACATGAGCCTCTCTCTTTCTTTGAGGATCTCCATGGTGAATTAAATAAATCATGGGAAAGACCATACTCATTGCGTGCTTCATGCCCACGGCGTCAATTTACGACTATCGTGGGTACGAAGACGCGCGGATATACCGAAATGCCACAGGTGGAAGAGACGCACGCGAGTTATCTCTCGCCTGGCTCGGCATCCTCATTAAAGAAGCCTACCCTGCCCACGAAACCGTGTAAAATAACTTCAGCTCTCGTGGGTTTCCAGCATAATGTTAAAGGCCCTCTGTCTTCAATGTTAAAGGCCCCCCGTGCAGGGTTTTAAGCATTCCCCTAAGAGGAAATAATAAAATTAATACCATTATCAGAGAGTCTGGCAGCGTGGAAACTCCTGCAGGGCTCTAGAGTGCGACCAATTTGGTCGCACATGCGACCTAATTTCTCAATGGTGCGACTTAAAAAAATATCAGGTCGCACTGGTGCGACCAGGAGTTCGAGAGAAAAAGCCATGGTCCAGATCTACGTGTGTGTACGTTTAAAAATGCGTGTTCGCTCCAGTCAGAGAGAGAGAGAGAGAGAGAGAGAGAGAGAGAGAGAGAGAGAGAGAGAGAGAGAGAGAGAGAGAGAGAGAGAGAGAGAGAGAGAGGTGAGTCCGTCAGATAAACAGAGTGTGTAGTGGATGTAGCCGCGGATGATAAGAGAAGAGGAAAATAACGATTGACAACTTTTTCGTTAAGAATGTTAAGTTGCCTGATCCATTCGAAGATCATAACCAATACTCTGACATCAACCTCCCGTCACATCAGGTCCGAACCCGAAGACGGAATTAGGTAATGAGCCTCTTACAATCGAGTCAGAGCCAAAGCATAATTCTTTTGAAGAATATTATTTGAACGTAACCCCGAACAGCAATGTCGCGTGCCGTGCGCCAAATTTATAGAAAAAAGCCAGGGGTCAGGACCGCTGTTTTCTTCATAATCTTACTTCCAAATCTAATCCTATAAACTTTTCGGTGTTTGCTGTATCACCACCCTGCCAGACTGTCTTAAATAGAGAAATAAGTTAATTCCTTGATTTGCGTTGTTGATTCATTTATAAATAATCTCGCCAAGGGTTTAGTTTATGCGCAAAAGCATTAAAATGAATAGAACATGATGATTATATCTTTCTTTTTTGAAGAAAATAATTAAAAAAATAAGCCTACATGAAATGTGTTTAACTTAAATATTTGCAAATTAACAAAACGAATTCAAAAGTAGCGTATAGCCCATTTGAGTTTATTTTTTTGTGTGACGCGCTCCAAATCCGATGCAGCACAAAAAACTTTTTTATGCAATCTCATTACGCGTTTCATGCCATCACTGGCGCGGGTTTACGCAGGGCAGCGAGAAAAATACATTAAACTTTTAACATTTAACATTCTACTTGAGTTTTTTTGGGACATCCCTTTGGAATCACTGCAATCATATCATCAATTTAAAAGGTATAAATATAAGCGCAGCGCTTATGAGTGTTCAAACACTGCTGACCGCTCAGCTGTCAATCTGCCGACCCTCACAAAGTTTCACATTAAATGTTAATATATTTGTCCAGTCATGGTCCTGTGCCTGATTTCTGTCAGTGTTCTGCATGAAGATCTTTAAAGGTTTCTACTTGATTTGCGGTGCGGCCGGTCGCAGTCTTTTTTTTAAAAGTGCGGGTATGAAATAAATGATTGCTGATGTCGGATAACGGGTCAAGTGTTATTTTAATCGCGCGGATGCGGGTTATCAAACAGGACTGTGCATGACTCGTATAAGGAAAATTATAAAATAGCCTACATGTTTATATTCTGTATTAAACCACCATGGGCGCCAAACTAGCGGTGTTAAAGGGACAGTTCACCCAAAAATTACAATTCTGTCATCATTAACTCTCCCTCATTTTGTTACAAACCTGTATAAATTTCTTTGTTCTGATAAACACGAAGCAAGATATTTTGAGGAATTTAATAACCAAACCAAGCATGAGCCCCGTTCACTTCTAGGTAAAAAAATACTATGGAAGTGAATGGGGCTCATGAATGGTTTGGTTACAAACATTCCTCAAAATATTTTCATTCATGTTCACCAGAACAAAGACATTTATACAGGTTTGTAACAACATGAGAGTAAATTATGACAGAATAAGGTGAACTATAAATCTGATGCGGTCAAAAGTTAGGGTGCACCTAACTTTTGTGCTGGTGCACCTAAGAAAAAATGTTAGGCGCACCAGTGCAACCAGTGCGAAAAGTTAGTCTAGAGCCCTGTCCTGCCAGGCGTTTCTGCTTGGGTAATAAGCACAGTACACTTAGGATACATAATCCAATTTATTCGTCGTCCTCCGCACTTCAATGGCGTGATATTCACTTCCGTGAGACCGGAACGAACGCACGTACTGTTGCAAGAAATACAAACTCTACTGATGAAAGGGGCCATAGAACATGTTCCCCTTCCAGAGAGAAGGTCAGGCTTTTACAGCAGATACTTCCTGGTTCTTACAGTCTGCCTAGCTTTATCACCCCGAACACACACAAAATGTATGGATGCAGCAATGGCTCCATTGAGACTCCGGGGCATCCGCATTTTAAATTACATGGATGATTGGCTAATACTAGCAAAATCGTGATAGGTGGCGCTCCAACACAAAAACATTGTGTTAGCACATCTTTCTCATGCCCAGAGAATGACTTATTTAGGGATAGTCTGGGATTCGATTACGATGCGGGCACATTTGTCTCCCGCACGAATCGAGGCCATTCAGCATACCCTGAGCAGAGTTAGGCTAGGCCAGGATCTCACTGTGAAATAATATCAGAGGATATTAGGGTTTATGGCATCAGCATCCACGGTGATTCCTTTGGGGCTGCTGCATATGACGCCGTTTCAGTTGTGACTCAGAGCCGGAGGGTTTCAGCCAAGGGCCAACCCTCAAAGGCTGATTAAAGTGATGCGCCACGGGCTTCATACACTAACTATGTGGATAAGACCCCGGTTTGTTGCCTTGGGTCCCACGCTATGAGCGACTTGTCATCGCAAACTGCTAATGACAGACGCCTCCCTGACGGGCTGGGGTGCGACCTTAGATGGTCGTCCAGCTCAAGGGGAATGGGAGGGTCATCAGCTCGGTTGGCACATCAATTGCCTAAAGCTGACGGCTGTATTTCTGGCCCTGAAATATTTTCTCCGCCAAATGAGAAGCTGTCATGTCCTAGTGCGGGTGGACAACACAGCGACAGTCTCATACTTACGTCACCAGGGAGGTCGGCGCTCACGCAATCTGAACAAGATAGCGTGGCAGATTTTTCTCTGGGCTCAGGACAAGTTCCTGTCACTCAGAACAGTGTACATCCCAGAAAACCTATATGTAGGAGCAGATTTACTGTCCAGGCAGACATTATCGACTGGGGATTGGAAACCCCACCCAGACATAGTGTCTCAGATATGGACCTGGGGCCTCGTTTATCAAACGTGCGTACGCACAGAAGTGTGCGTAAAGTGTGCGTAGGAACAGTTTTACGCAAAGTGTGGAATTTATCAAATTGCACTTATACGTAGAAATGTGTGTAAATATACGCACACCTCTGAGTATGCGTACGCAGAGCATCTAGTGGTAGAATAGCGATACTACATAGGACCCTGTTCCAGTGAGTAAAGAAGTGTCTATTTTTTATCCACAAGCAGGTGTTAAAAATGATTAATGTCAGTATGGTAACAGCAATGTATCTGTATCTGTGAAAGCTCTACATGTGATTTGTATGAATGAAGTCTCCGACAAATGCGTGACACAGTGCAAAGGCTTATCTTGCGTTATTGGAAGACTTGGCAAATAATCCATTCCCCCGGTAGCGCGTTTTCAAAGATCGCGCCAATGATGCTGGTTATATATGCTGCTGTCCAAGGTGGAAAGTTGTCTGTCCTCCTCCAGTTGCACTCGTTTCACGTCGGTGTGCTGTGACGCGTTTTTTTTCTGATAATTTAATGTCAAACCGCTTTTTTTATTTCTGGAAGTGTTCTCTCCTCATATTCAACGGAATTAAACACACTGGTAATATGTTCCCATGCAGATTTGTTTTCTTTGTTTATCATTCCTCCCGCACTAAGTAAACCAAACAGGATGTGTTATAAGGATTTAACCTCATCCAGCAGTAACTCAATTTCTGTGTCTGTAAAATTCTTCTTTTACGCTCTCTTTGTCATTATTGCGATGAGGGAAAAAGCACAACCACGTGACATATAACGGGAGGTGTTGTCACCATATATGGGTCATTGGAGGCGTTTCGGAATGCAAATGACTATGACCGTGCACGAGCATGGTGCTTAAGAACACGTGGGATTTATCATCAAGGATTACTTACTGATGTGCGTACGAACCACGTGCGCACGTTTGATAAATCCCGATTTTTTTGTACTTAGGCACATTCTAAATTTCATTCGTAGGTACAAATATAGAACATTTTCTACGCAATGTTGATAAATGAGGCCCCTGATTTTACAGAGAGAAAGTGGACCTCTTGGCCTCTTTTCAGATAGCGCAATGTCTCCTTTACTTCTCTCTGAGTTCCCCAGCCCCCCTGGGTCTGGACGCAATGGCGCACACATGGCCGAACAAACGCCTTTATGCGTTTCCTCCAGTGGCGCTGCTCCCGCAGGTTCTAGCCAGAGTTCACCAGCAAGGCTCTTGCCTCTTTCTGATAGCACCGCGTTGGCTGAACAGAGTATGGTTCTTTAGAGATAATATCTCTCCTCAACGGCTCGCCATGGGCAAGTCCGGAGAGGAGGGGCGTTCTGTCTCATATGATAATGCATCTCAGGCCCGACCTGTGGAATCTCCATGTTTGGCTCCTAAGGGTACCAACTGAGGGACACAGGTTTGTCGCCTGATGTTACTGACACTATTTTGAGTGCTAGGGCTCCTTCCACTAGAAAGAATTATGCCTTTAAATAGGGTGTCTTTGAAGCATGGTGCATGACCCATAATGCAGATCCTGTTAACTGCCAGTTTGCTACAGTTCTGAGTTTTCTGCAGGAAAAGCTGTCAGCAGCTTATGCCCATCCACTCTCAGGTTTTATGTGGCCGCTTTTTCGGCTTGCCACCCTTTGGTGGACGGGGCGCCGCTTGGGAGGCATCCAACGATTGAGGCCTACAGCAAGAACTAAGAGTCCTTCGTGGGACCTAGCTATAGTCCTTGAGGGTCTGGTTCAGACCTCCTTTTGAACCTCTAGAGTCAGCGTCTGATAGACTTCTGACACTAAAGATGGTTGTTCTAATGGCGATAACTTCTTTAAAAAGAATTGGGGATATGCAGGCTCTGGCGATCTCGCCATCCTGTCTAGATTTTGCCCCAGGAATGGTGAAGTTGATTTTACATCCTTATCTTGATTACCTGCGTAAGGTTCCCTTTTTGACTGCACATCCGGTCATTCTTGAGACTTTCTGCCCTTCGCCGTTCACCACGCCGGAGCAGGAGTTATACCACAGATTGTGTCCAGTCCGTGCTCTTCAGACTTATGTCCACCGCACTAGCCAGTGGCGTAAGTCAGAGCAGTTGTTTGTCTGTTTTGGGGGCCGCAACAGAGGTGCTGCGGCCACCAGGCAGTCCATATCACGTTGGGTTAGGGATGCCATTGCTTTTGCCTTTGAGGCGCGCGGTCAAGTCTTGCCAGCAGGTCTGAGAGCTCACTCCACCAGGGGAGTAGCCTCTTCTACTGCTTTAGTAAAAGGGGCCTCCTTGCAGAGCGTTTGTGATGCGCATACATTCCTAAGATTTTATAGCTTGGATGCTCATGTCACTTCAGGATCTCCTGTCCTCGAGTCAACATCTCAAGCTGATGTCTATGCCATTTGTCCATAAAAGGGGTATCCCCCACTGCTACTTTTAGTAAGGGGTGCCTCCTTACAGAGCGTTTGTGATGCGGCGGGCTGGTCCTCTCCGCATACATTCATAAGATTTTATAGCTTGGATGCTCATGTCACTCCAGGGTCTCATGTCCTCGAGACAACATCTCAAGCTGCTGTCTGAACCATTTTTCCATAAAGGGGTATTCCCCACTGCTATTTATTAGGAAGGGGTGCCTTCTTATAGATGTTTGTGAGGCGGCAGGAGCATCCTTTCCGCACACATCCACTATTTTTAGCTTGGTTGTTTATGTCTGAGATTTCTTTGCGGTCCTTGTGCACACACTTACACATCCGTAAGGGGTCCAGACATCTCCAAGCACGGCAGCGTGGGTATTGTCGTTCCCCATAGCGCTTAGCAGCGCAGCATCGAGTAAAGCTTTTGATAGGGAACGGAGGGGTTACTTGAGTGTAACCTTGTTCCCTGAAAAAGCGGAACGAGAGACTGCGCTGTCTTGCCGTACAGTAGATGTCCCAGGACTGTTCTTCAAACAAAAGATCTGATGACACAGCTGTTGCTCATCTATTTTATAGCCTCGCATCGGGTGCGCTGTGATGTCGTCATCAACCGAGGCTATATACCTCCGGGTCAATTTCATTGACGTGTTTGCACACTATATTCAGCTGGTCAACGATAAAGACATTTCCCCATAGTGCTTAGCAGCGCAGCATCTCGTTCCACTTTTTCAGGGAACAAGGTTACACTCAAGTAACCCCTCCGTTCTCTTCCATTAGGGAACAACGGGTTTTATATGTAACCAAGACCTTTTTTTGGATCAGTGTTCTCTGTGTTTAACAAAATGTTATGGGGTGGTTTGCTGGACAGGGATAAGAATTGTCCTAGACTAAAATAAATGTAAGAGCTGTCCAAACTGAAAACATCTTGCACTGACATATCTTAAAATACAATATAGCCCTTTGTTTTGCCTCAAAATGCACACAAGTAATGTTTATAGTAAAGCATGTTTGTTAAAACTAGTTATATTTCTTAAACTAAGGTGTAGTCCTGGCTTAAAATAATCACTGTCTGCGAAACCACCCCTATGACATTTATACTTTTTGTCCAACAAGATAATCCTTACAGATAAATTTTGAAGTGTAATTGCGTTTACTAAAAAATATAAAAAGCTGATTTTTTTTATTTATAAACGTTGTGTTTATGTGTGATTACTTTTGTAGACTCAATTATTTTTATAGACATAACTACACATTTTGTGTTAGTACATAGTTTTGATACGACAAAAAAAACGACTATTACATGTAAAACAATGACTTTATTAGAAATCTTGAGGAGACAATACATCACACAAAATAAAAGTTAACCACTGTAATAAAAATAATAAGAAGAAATAATTAAAATGAAATATGTGAAAATGAAAAAAAAATGTATGCACAATATGGACAACAAAATCATGAATGAGATAATACAAAGACAAACTCTTTGCAAGTCAGAATTTTAATCCCAGCAACTAAGCACAACAACATGTTAAAGGCATTATTCTGCAGTAATAAAATCAAAGGTATCAAACACTGCCTGACTGTATGGTTCCATAAAAAACTTGAAACATCCCCATAACCTATCTGTCACACAAAGGTTCTGTGAGTGGTAAGGTGTTTAACAATACTATAAAAGACAAAAAAGAAATGGAACTTTTAAGGAATTTTGACAAGGCATCACTGCAGAGAACACTATAAGAACCTTGATTGTTAAAGTGTAATCTCAAATATCCCTGCTACTTGAACTCATCCGTACTTTGACCAGGGTCTGATTCCTCGGTTCCACCTAAGTACAAAAAACCCACAATTATTATTTTATAAACATATTATTATTATAAATATCAGAACAGCATTATTAAACAATTTCTATTTGAATCTGTATGAATTCAGCATGTAAAAAGATAATAACTTTTTTTCACATAATAATTCAGACACTTACATAAATGCTGGCATTTTAAATGTTATATTGAGTAGGCTTATATATTAACAATTAGGGGTGTGACGAGACACTTAATCCACGAGACGAGACGAAACACGAGATTGGGTTCACGAGACGAGACGATATTTTTACACTTTTTAAGAAACTGAAATCACATTATTTTTAAATGTTTAAATTAATCAAGGACTGGCCCTAACAATTATTTTGCTAACTGATAATGAAGTAATTTGTTATTTTGGGGTAATAAAAATAGACCCAAGTGAGCAGTAGCATTTAAAATTACATAATAACGAAGATGCAATAATAATTGGTTCAAATAAAGTATTAAAACCAAGTTACATAAACAACATTTTGTGGCCTATAACTAAAAAGCATTATGCATGTATTATAACAAATGCCTGCAGGGGGCGATAGAGGACTCGTCTCGAAGACTCTGTCTTCACTTTCACTTTCACTTTAGACGGAGAGAAACCCTTATTTTAGTCAAACAATGTTTAAATCCATATTAATATTTAATATGTCAATTTCTTTACAATAGAAATGGTACAGACTCTGGCTGTGTCCCAATTCAAAGGCTGCGACCTTCTAAGGACGTATTTTAAGACCGATTGCGTCACAGCAGCGCGACTTGAGGCTGGTAAGGACATCCCAATTCAAAGGATGCTTAGAATGAAGCCTCAAAATGCGTCCTCATTTCTCCGCGATGTTAAGGATAGAACGAATGGATCCTTAACAGCCGACGATATCCCAAGATTCATTGCGCGCCTGCAACGGCGGCTGGATATTATAAAATAAACAATTAAAACCTTCATTAAATAAAAGTGTGTATTTATCAAAAAAAGTTTGTCACTGTTTTAGTATTATAAGTTATGTTTTGTGTTAATATTATTATTTTTATGATGCATATATTTCTAAGGTTGATTGATTTAATTTAATATACTGTTGAATAGTTTAATCTACATCAACGTGTCATATTTTCTAAACTAAATTCATATTTTTCTGATTTCATATTTATTTTAATAAGTCAGAAACGTTTCCGCTATGTCCTGCTGAGAGGCGCACCAGGTGACACCAATTATGGGTCGTCCGAAGGTTAGACCGTCTCATTTCAGTTCTCTTCGCGAACTTCTGAGGCTGCCACCTTGAAAGACCGAGAGCTCATTTTTAAGGACCCATGCTTATAAGGTCGCAGCCCTTGAATTGGGAGACAGCTCCTGTCATTTTTGAGCAAGAACATGCAGACATTAAATCATGTAACTCTGTGTGAGGGTTTAATCTGCTGAGACTTCACATCTGACACTGATCAACAGACAAACACAACGCGTCTCAGACTTCACTCGAGCTCCCAAACGAACATTATTAGAAACCCAAACAAAAAAGCAAACGCAGAAAAAGACAAATATAATGCATGCAGTGTAAATGTATCATATATATCCCAGCACATAGAGTTTATATTACCAGTGTATTAAGAAGACTTTGATTATAGTGCATAAAAACGTTTATGGTGCTTTTATAATACTTTGTCCTTGTTATCGCTTGTCAGTAACAACCATTGGTTGCACAGTATCGGAATTGGATCGGTCCTGTTAGTCCGATATCCGATCCAGCAAAAAAGGCCAGATTGGCACCAATACCAATACCAGAATATCAGATCGGTGCGTCCCTATCCAAAATGCAGCAGCTAGGGATGGGACGGTATGAAATTTTCATATCATGATTATAGTGACCAAAGTTATCACGATTATCAATATTATCATGGTTTTGTTTGAACAAGTTTTATTTTTGAAAATCACAATTTAATATCTCATGTCCCTGAAATGATTTCTGAAAAATAAATATATCTAATAAGTTTACAGTGAATGAAAACAATACATTATCCCTTAAATGCCTTCTTGTGAAAAAAAAACCTGTTGCATGTGCGCACCTGCGTCAAACTGATTCTGGCTGGACAGGATTTACAGCAAGTTTTCAAAATCACGGTAATCAAACACGGTTGTAATGATAATTCCATTTTAAACAATAATACTAACCGTCAGGACATTTTATCATGGTTAATCATGAAACCGGTAATCGTCCCATCCCTAGCAGCAGCACGAATGCTCACAGGCACTGGTAAGTTAGATCATTACACTAAGTTTTCAAAATATGTCAAAGATTATGCTGGTCCCCTAGCTTAGCCCCCCTGGTCAAGCCCCCCATCATTATAGGGTCGCCTTAATTTCACAAAGGAGATGTGATCCAGACCTGGATCTTACCTCTTCAAATTAGTGTGAAATTTGAGAAGAATGTTTTAAAATCCCATAACTCAATCCTAAATCTATCAATCTGTTAATTCCTGTTTACATTTACTTTAGACAGAAAACTTGTGGATTAGTTTACTGCGAAATTGGAACAAATAATTGACAGTATCGCTTTGTGGCAGCACAGCACGAGATTTTTAACGTGGATCTAACCTTTGTGTGGGAAATGGCAGAGGATGTTTCCAGCCCCATTTTGTGCGTACGCAGGCTTTATGAATGACCCCTGAGGACACTGAGGCTACAATTCACAAAGGCTAACCAAAATTGGACAATAGAAGATTGGAAAAACATTGCCCGGTCTGATGAGTCTCGATTTCAGCTGCAACATTCAGATAGTAGGGTCAAAATTAGGTTTAAACAACATAAAGGAACGGATCAATCCTGCCTTTAATGGTTCAGGCCGAATGGTGCGGGTAATATTTTCTTGGCAACTTTGGACCCCTAAGTACCAATTGAGCATTGTTTAAACGCCACAGCCTACATGAGTACTGTTGCTGACCATATCCATCCCTTTATGACCACAGTGTACCCTGATTGCTACTTCAAACAGGATAATAAAAATTACAAACCGCCAATCAACCTTAAATTGGTTTCTTGAACATGACAATGAGTTCACTGTATTCCAGTTTGCACAGTCACCAGATCTCAATCCAATAGAGCACCTTTGTGATGTGGTGAAATGGGAGATTCGCTTCATGTATATGCAACCAACAAATCTTCAGCAACTGCATGATGCCATCACGTCAATATGGACCAAAATCTCTGAGCGATGTTTCCAACACCTTGTTGAATCTAAAAGGGGTCCAACCCGGTACTAAATAAAGTGGCTGGTGAGTTTATATTTTTCCTTTAGAGTACAACTTTTATCATTGTGCCGGGAAGATTGTTGAGGTGTGTTTGGTATGAATAAACACTTATTATGTTTAGACTAAAGTTTTAGAAGCTGTCCAGTATGTGCAAGTGCAGCTGCGGTTATTTATCAGAATATAGACTACGCCCAAAAAGCAAAGGTTCTTAAACAAAAAAAGCACAAATTGTTTTAGTCAGAGGATAAAAACAGAAGTAGAAAAAGATCATAAATTACTTGATTTTGTATGTCTTTTGACAAAAAAGGCTAGTAATATTATAAGCACACCTCATGGAGCGTAATAAAATAATACAAACCACAGATCATGACCCCTTTAAAGCCTAAAAATAATAATGTATCATTATAGACCCCATACCATAGAGAGGCGGTGAGCTTTCCTCCTTTCCATCTTTTACCCTT
The DNA here is from genome assembly GCF_027580225.2 of Misgurnus anguillicaudatus. Classification (NCBI taxonomy): domain Eukaryota; kingdom Metazoa; phylum Chordata; class Actinopteri; order Cypriniformes; family Cobitidae; genus Misgurnus; species Misgurnus anguillicaudatus. Next base: position 12,048,698 of record NC_073348.2, on the reverse strand, counting down.
TGGATTTCCACATTTGGTAATGTCTTCTCAGATTTCTCAGCTTTAGATTCACTTTTAAATGCGTAATTAAAAAGTCTCTTGGCTATGCCTTCACTGTCAATTCTGTAAGAAAGAGTAAGTAGAAAAAATAACATGAAATGAAATGTGAGGATCTTTTGGTAAAAGAAAAAAATCACATTTCGGTTTCTGAATTAATTATACAATTTATTATTATGCAGTATTTCAAATCAAATTTAGTTTAAATTTAATTTAAGGAAGTAAAATAATTTAATGGGAAAAGATAAAATATTTATTTTTATTTATTTCTTCATATGGTTAAATTAAAAATTTTCAGTACGAAATGCCCATAAAGAGGTTATGCAAGATGTCATTAAAATATAATACAAATTTGTGTGACTGTGTTGAATTTCTTTGAGTTGCAATTTTAAAAAATTTAAATTTCATTTTAACAAAAATTTCAAACACATTTCCATTTGTCTGCAACCAAATTTTTCATTAAGTTTTTTATATTTGAATGATTTTTCACCCAATAGTCTTAACATTACAATGGTTATTTGATTGTCAATTGGTCAGCAGCATCAGTTTGTTTGTTGTTAAAATAATCGTTTGGTGTGCATTGCTCACCTGAGTGTTTTCAGTGTACAATTTGGCTGGTTTAGTAAATCAATAAGCATATTCACTCCTGATTCTCCGGGGTCATTTCCTGAAAGATCCAGCTCTGTTACATGTGAACAGCCTGATCTCAAAGTTGAAACCAACATGTCATATCCCTTTTCAGTAATGCAGCATTCTGAAATTCTATATAGAAAAAACATTTTTGTTAAAATGTGATAAAGGGAACCCTTCTGAAAAAAACAGCATAGAGCAGCATCATCCCCATACTGGTTTGGTGCTGATTTAGCTGGTGGTCACCAGCATACTAGCACCAAAACACAACATTTGCTGGTATGCTGGTTTTTTTAAAGCAGGGAATACAACTAATTAAAAAAATACATTAAATTGAAAGACAGATATCTGTAAGATATCAAACAAAATATGAAGTAAATTATTTCACAAATCAAACCCGTGTCCTGTGTGTAAACTCAGAATTTTTATAGTGCTGCCTCACGATTAGTCACGACTAATCGTTTGCAGAATAAAAGTTTTTGTTTACATAATAAATGTGTGTGTACTGTGTATAATAATTATGTTTATATAAATACAAACACACAAATGTATAATTTTAAGAAAAAAATATATTTATATAATAAATATTTATATTTATTTATAAAACGGTTAGTTCTAATCCTTGATTCTGATTGGTCAATAGGTGTGCTTTATTCACAATAAAACACTGCTATGACCGCTTCACCCAACGGTTCTATTTAATATCACTGCGCCCTTAGCAACACCCTTAGCAACACATAAACATATAATGAGACAAAGTCTGAGAACAGTTTGTTGTTTTTATTGAGCTTTCATGTTGTTGTTCGCAGTCAGGGACTATTTTTTCTAGCGGAAGGAATGCTTTTATTGATTTAACTTCATGAAAGTTGCACTAATATTTTTTTTACTTTAATATTGTGTGGTAACCGTTTTATAAAAGCAATAAGGTACTCGAGGCAAGTGCTGTATCGTGAATAAGCAAAGGCTGAAGGGGTTGCAGGCACTCCGCTTCGCGTCGTGCCTAACAACGCCCCTCAGCCGTCACTTATTCACGATACAGCACAGCCTCTCGTACCTTATTGCTTACATATAATATAGATTATATATAAATATAAACATGTATATACACATGCAAATGTTTCTTAATTATATACATGCATGTGTGTATGTGTATTTATACATAATTATTATACACAATACACCCACCTTATGTAAACAAAAACTTTTATTCTGCAAATGATTAGTCGCGACTAATCGTGAGGCAGCACTAGATTTTTAAATTGTAATCCTGAATAAATCAGCCAATGTCATGGACTCTAAAGGCTCCTTTACCCAGTTCCTGCTTTTTTGAATGTCACAGTTAGCCACATGCTTTGGGAAGCTTTACATTCTTTAATATTTCAATTTGCAATTATATTTCAACTATTAGTCTGTAATATGCATCCAAAGTATACATTTAGGGTGTAAAAGTTTAAAGTATTGCTTCAGCTGGCGATTGAGAATCACAATATTGAGGAGCAATAACGTTCCTGTAAAGCTGGGAATAGCTCTCTATCTAGTCATTCTAGCATTAGTTAACTACACACAGATATCTTGTTCTGTCTGATCGTTTGTCTGGGTTGCATACAGTCACAACTAGGAGTTTCATGAAAGCTTTCCAGACTTTGGAAGTAAACTGGGGTTCAATAACAGTGCCTTTAAAACCAGCTCAGCAGTCTCTGTGGCAGTTGCAATTCATCAAGCGAGAAAAAAGAGCTGGTAGATGGCAAGGAGATCTGGCAATGATGCAGTCTGTACATCCACTCACAAAGCTGTCCATTTAAACTAACAAATATTTTAGGGTCAATGACAAGCTCAGAGGCTTCTGAAGAATCATCATAAGCATGAATGCGGGATAAGGCATCTGCTTTGCCAGGATAAACCAGAACGACAAGCAATCTTGAAATCAAAGCAGGTCAAGAATAATACCCAGTGTCCCTGATGAGAGTCGAGACATTTAACATCACAAAGGTACTGGAGGTTCTTGTGGTCATTCCAGAGAGTGAATAGATGACAAGCACCCTTAAAGGAATAGTTCCCTTTAAAATATAAAAATTATGTCATCATTTACTCATCCTCATGTTGTTCTAAACCTGTATGAATTTCTTTTTCTAATGAACACAAAAGAAGATATTTTGAGAAATGATGGTAAACACACAGCAGTAAGTGACCATAGACTTCCATAGTAGGAATAAAATAATATGATGGAATTTAATGGGTACCGTCAACTGTGTGCTTACCTTCATTTATCAAAATATTTTTTTAGTCATTTATCACAATACTTCCAAAATATTTTTTTCCTACTATGGAAGTCAATGGTCACTTAATGCTGTGTGTTTACCATCATTTCTCAAAATATCTTCTTTTGTGTTCATCAGAAAAAAGAAATTCATACAGGTTTAGAACAACATGAGGATGAGTAAATGATGACACAATTTTCATTTTAAAGTGAACTATCCCTTTAAGCCTGTGCCTCCACTCTTTGCTAAGGCCACTCTGATGTCTTGGAGTTCCCGTTATCCAATGTCACTGTTCTTCTCCACCAGGTTAAACTTTTGAGACAAGAAAGCATATGGCTGGACTTTGGAAGGCATACCCTGTTGCTGTAAAAATATTCCAACTCTAGTGGTTGAGGCATCAAGTTCAACAATGAATTGCTTACTTGGCTCAAGATGGATTAGAAGTGGAGCACTGGATGAGGCTTTTTTCAGTGAGTTGAAGGGTGACTTGGGACCAAGTGAGAGACTTGGGCTTGTCACAGAGGGAAGAGGGGAGTAGACTAGTGATACTAGTGTAATTCTTGATGGACCAGTTGTAGAAACTGGTGAAGCCCAGGAACTATTGTAAATTATTGATGGTTTTGGATATAGGCCAGTTCTGGGTAGTTTCCACCTTCTTCTTGTCCATGGAAATAACATTTTGGTTATTAATAACATAGCCTGGGAACTGGATCTCTGACTGATATAACTTTTTTTGGCCTTGAGGAACATCTGGTTTATCGGCTATCACGTGATGGTGATGTTCAGCCAAATCTTGAGAGTACACAAGAATATCATCTATGCATACTAGGACTAAATTATGCAGAAACTCCCGGGGAGCACTCCTCCATTGAGCCAAAGTAGGGCACTAAGCTGGCCATGCCACTGGTGACAATGATGGGTGGCGAAGAAGTGGGCAGTACAGTGGCTTGTATGGTGGTGGTTGTCTGTGTGAGAAATCTACAAGGTAAATCAACTAGCTCTTGGAATGGGTTTCTCTGGGATGAGCTCATGCTGCTCTTGCTCTGTCATGATCTGATCTTCTATTAAGAGCAGTAAGTATGAAACCAATTCAATCCTTTATTGACAATAATGCAGGAAATTATTTAAACATTTTTAATAAACGCAAATCAATGAAGAGACGATGATACAGATCTTGACAGATGAGTAAACCACAAACACAGACACACATAACAGTTCTTATCCTCATCTTTTAGGTAGAAGATGATGAGGCTGGAACACAGGAAGACATGGGAGCCAGGAGACAAAATGGGTAACAGGACTGAGGAACAGGTAAGTAAACGTCTCGGTTACGCATGTAACCCTCGTTAGAAAGGGAACGGAGCACCAAAATAGAGGCTGCAAGCCGACACAAGCCGGTCTCTAGTGGTCTTCCCTGATTAGAAGAAAGAACCCAAGAGGATACTGGCTCAACACAAACCACGAGCCAATGCCCAAGATGATGCCACACATCTCGTAGAATGTGCACACATAATGTGCCCCTGGCTGAGAAAGAAGGTCCTTCCTCAGGGGAGACCAGACCCCGAAGCAACAAGTCTACCGTACGTGGCTCCCCACCCCGTGGTGGAGGCATCTGTGCAAACAATAGCATGCCTGGAGACCTGTCTCAGTGGCACCCCCACCCTGAGAAACACTGGGTCTGACCACAGGGTGAAAGTGAGACGGCATCTCGGTGTAATTAGTATACGGTGAAAGCTGGTGAGCCACGCTCTCCTCGGGAATCGGTTGTGAAGCCAACGGTGAAGCAGTCTCATATGGAGCAGCCCGAGCGGTGTCAGCATCTGACGGAACTGAGCTATTATGAGCCAATCGTCTAGATATGGCAAAATGCAAACACCGCTCTCTCTCTCGGGCTTCAGTGGGCCCTCCGCAACTTTCGTGAAGACACGGAAGAGAGAGAGAGAGAGAGCCCGAACAGTAAGACTTTGTACCGATATGCCCTCCACTCGAACGCAAAGCGGAGAAACGGCCTGTGTCAGGGGAGTAAGGAGACATGAAAGTACGCGTCCTTCAGGTCAATGGCTTCAAACCAATCCTGTGGGCAGATGCATTGAAATATGCTCCTCTGCATTAACATTTTAAACTGGATTGTGTGAAGTGCTCAATTCAGTATGCGCAGTTCTAGGATCAGACGCAACCCGACGCTTTTCTCGGGTACAATGAAGGAAGGGCTGTACAGCCCTGACTTTATCTCGGCTGGAGGGACCGGCTCGATTGCGTCCTTCGCCAATAGGACAGCAATCTCCGCACCCAGTACGTGCGCATCGGCAGCCTTCACCATGGTGAACCGAATGCCTGAGTATTTGGGAGATAGCGGGCAAATTGAATGCATAACCGAAATGGATCGTTCGTAAAAGCCAACGCGACAGGCTGGGAAGCCTTTTCCAGGCCCCCAGATACAGAGGGAGGGAAAATGAATGGCACGATAGATGTGGCGAGCGGAGACGGGGAACTCAATGACGCATGCTCTTTGGTTGTATTGTGAGATGTTGTGTGTAATGAAACACTCACACACTGATGGATGCTGAGCAAAGGGGGCTCTTTTGTGGATGTCCCGGGATGCTCGACACATCCGCTGGCAAATGAGGAAGAGGAGAATGTAGGGTTTTGAGCCTGTCCGAAACTCCTACATGCCTCCGGAGACCTGGAGAAGGAAGATGAATTTGCTTTTTGAGGTTTAGGGGGTGCCAAGTGAAGCCGGCAGAATAGAACAAAATGAAACCAAGGATTCCCCACCCGGCCCTCCTCCGGGGGGGAGGAGTGGTGCTTTCACCATCTCCTGAAGAGCATCCCCTCCATCTTCAGGTCGCCCGACTTAAAGCCGCTAGGTTTCATTTTCCACCTCTGTAGCGGGCTGTGCGGGTGGGGTGAACTGCTTACGACAGGTTCCTCAGAGCTGCCGGGATGGAGGAACGAAAAAAGCCAAAGCAGGACGCCCTCTGCGAAAAGCAGAGCATAACCCTTAGTGGCCCTGCCGTCAGGAGAGGTGAGAGGTGATGGCTGAACGGTCGGTTCCGGGAGGAAGTACCAATCATCTAGGCAGGACGGTGCGGGTGGGGAAGGAGTTCTCCACTCCACACAGACCGTCTCCGCGGCCTGAGCGTACATGGCCTCCACTCGGGGTCGAGCACGGGACCTAATGGCGGGAGTAAGTCCGAGTCGGCGACCGAATAAATACAACGCCCTCACTGTTGCTGTGACAGACATAGAATCCTCGTGAGGACTGAAAGAGGACGAGAGCGTGTAGAACATGCGCCACCCATCTCTAGTGGCACCTTTGGCTGTGGATGGGGGTGCTGAGAGTCACTGGACGAACCAGCTAACCGATTCAGCACTGTATATACGGAGATAAGACTTCCGGAGGAAAGCAATGGAAAAGGGGGGGGGGTGACGTTCCGGGAGGTACAAAACCCGTCTCCGCCATCCAAGAGGGTCACGCTCTCTGAGGAGTATGAACCCTCCACGAACGCAGCCCAGCATGCACTCTTGCCCACGAGAGAGAACGATCGAAAAATCGAAAAATACAAAAAGAGAGGTGGAACACCTGTGAGCCTCCGCTGAAGTGCCCTTTGCCCAATCAACTCGAACACGCATAGTTCTCCAAAGAGCCAAAAGTGTAGCTTCTCGTGAGCAGATTACTGCCAGCTTTCAAAGCGAAAGAGCTAATGATATTGCACCTGATCCTCGTTTAAATACCCGAGCGGCGGGGCGGCGCCGTCAGATGCAAATACCTGCATGCCAAGTTCATTGGCGTGTTAGTAATTTCTCGAAGTAGACGTGACGTCGTAGTGACCGACTGAAAGGGAACTCTTAGGTAAGGAGCATTCCAAACAGTAGTCATTGTAGCAATCCAAACACTAGTCATAAAGTGTTTGTGTGTGGGTTTATTTTAAGTGCTTATATATATATGGAGCAGTTCATGAGGTAATTTGTAGTGGATGATGATGATGATGATTAGTGTTTAGGAGACGGTGTGCCTTGGTGGGAATGGCGATCCTGTGACAATATGTTGAGCTTTTCCCACCAAGTTACAACTGCTATATATATGTCAGAGGTCGCATGCCTCTGGAGCAACTAGGGGTTAAGTGTCTTGCTCAGGGACACAATGGTGTGTCTCAGTGGATTCGGACCCGGGTCTCTCACACCAAAGGCGAGTGTCTTATCCACTGCGCCATCACCACCACCACCACCAAAATAAGAACCTGTTGTACACAAACATGGACAATTGCACTGCTTCATGTCCTGAGAAAAATATTTGGTTATTGTATTTATTGCTTCTTCCTAACCCCAAAATAGCTGGAAAAAAATCTGAAAAAAGACAAACCAAAGCTCGGGTCTTAGGAGGTGAAATTTGTGTGGCTAAGTTTCTGAACCCAAGTTAGGGTGGTGGGGGATAAATAAAACATCCAGTGCCCTATCTCTGCACTTCATAGTACACAATTTCCTGCTTTACTGTGTCACCCAAAGGCAGGTAGGGGAAAAACATATGTGGTCCAATGTTTATAAGTGCTTTGTAATGTAATCAGTTTAAATGAAAATATGAATTCACTTTTACAGCATTTAGTACAACATTTATATATATATATATATATATATATATATATATATATATATATATATATATATATATATATATATATATATATATATATATATATATATATATATATATAGCAACCCCTTCAGCCGTTACTTATTCACGATACAGCACTTGGCTCAAGTACCTTATTGTTTTTATAAAATGGTTACCACACAATATCAAAGTTAAAAAAAATTGTGCAACTTTCATGAAGTTAAATCAATTAAAAACATTCCTTCTGCTAGAAAAAATAGTCCCTGACCATGAACAAAAATGTGTTCCAATGTGTAATATGAATGAAAGCTCAAATAAAAACAACAAACCGATACATGTGGTTGCTAAGGGTGTTGCTAAGGGCGCAGTGATAAACAGAACCGTTGGGTGAAGCGGTCAACTTCATTGAATAAGTTGTAGCAACTCATCTCTTGTCAAGATAAATAAATAAAAAATCTAAGTTGATTCAACAAAAAAATGTATGACATGAAATATTTTTTACAGTGTAGTAAAAGTACATGAAAATACATTTCTTCATTATTTTCATGACGGTTAATAATAAATAGGAATAGAAAAACATTAAAATACAAACTTCAGCTTTTCCAGCATGCATAGAGGATTTTTTAGCAGATTCGAGATCTTCTCCATTCCTATGTCTCGCACTTTATTTCCACTCAGATCCAACTCTTTTAGATTGGAAGGATTTGAATTAAATGCTGATAACAGATCAACACAGCCTCTTTCTGAAATACAGTTATTATTAAACCTGCAGAGAAAGAAAACAAAGTTAGAAATTGTGTTTCAGTTTATTAACAGAAATGTTATTTCTTAATCCTAGAGAATTTTGCGAATTGTAAAACAATGTTATATTTTAAACACATTTTTCTGAGGCAGTAATGGGTTGTAAATACATTAATAGCGGCCTTTATTTGAATTAACAAAAAAATTTTTTTTGGACCCATTTAATTTTTCAATTACATAAGCAAAGTTGAAGGACCATCACTACATGTGAGGTATGTGCATTATTGTAACAATCTATTACATCATACGACTGTTACACAACTGGCCCGAAGTTAAAGGAACAGTATGTAAGAAATGTATATCAATTAATCATAAAATGGCCGTAATATGTCATTAGACATTAAGAAATCATTTTCATTTCAAATACTTCTATCACTGACAACAGTGGTCTGGACAGGATATTGTCATTTAATTAGTGGAGTTGCAGCCCTCAACTGATGTTTATGTTGTCATTTTGTGTATTGGCCACCAGTTGTGTGATTGCAGTACCAGTTTTAGCCACAAGTTTTGTGATTGCAATACCAGTTTTGGGCACAATCCTACATCCTGTTCCTTTAACTTCTGGTCCGTGTTGGTTTTTCGATCTGGCAAATACCTTGTTGAAAATAAAAATAATATGATTCCTAAAGACGAGGTGAGACGAGAGTTATTTACTTCTGTGCAGACTAAACGGACTCTATTGTTACTGATTCGGTGCGGAAAGCGTCTATAGGTCCTTTATCAGTTCCCTGAAATACAACCTCTAGAAGCATTTACTACATTAGCGATTGCTCAGATGCATGCATTAATGCTGTGTTAGGTTTCCTCTGAATAGCAACTGCTGTAGTTCAGCTAGAGCAGTGGTTCCCAACCTTTTTAGTCCTAAGTACCCCCACAGCCCAATCAGTAGAGCTCAATTACCCCTTCATTGAAACTAAACCAAAGTTGTGTTTTAAAGACAAATAATTAGTAATATTAATTAGTTTATTAATTTTAAACATTAAAGTAAAAATCACTGACGGATGAAGCATGTTTATTTTGACAAACCACCATCATTGCGATCAGTGTTTGCATTTTATCAGCTCATTTGCATTTTAAAAGACACACCCAAAACCGGCACATTTTTGCTCAGGCCTACAAAATGGCAATTTTGACATGCTATAATTAATTATCTGTAGGGTGTTTTGAGATAAAACTTTACATACTGACTCTGGGAACGCCAAAGACTTATTTTACAAATTTAAAAAAATTAATCATATGACCCCTTTAAAGGCCAGATTTACTAACAGCGCAAACCATAATTTTGCTGTTAAAAAAACGACTGAACTTACTAAAGACACGCAGTAGATATTTAGCTCTGAAAATTTGTTATTTTTGCGACCTTATTGCATATGCATTTGTAAAAGTTTCTCTTTTAGAAGCAACATTAATGGGAGGAGAGTATTAAATTTTGCCAGAGGAACATACTTTAAAATATAAAAAAGATATAGTTTTGCCAAACCTATGCTATGTTTAATTTGCTGGAGAAAAGAGGAAGAGAAGTCACGAGGAGAAGTCAAATCAGGTTTCGTCCTCCGGGTGTCAAATGACCTCTGCCAGGGATCTGACTTTTGTTTGTAAGCTTAGAATTTCTCCTCTTTACTTACATTGAACGGGTAAGTCCAAGGAGGCATCCATATCGTTCCGCCGTATTGATAAACTATAATAACAGAGAGGAACAAAAAGCACTAGCCTACCAACGCGTTTCCACAACGCGTTTTCATTCAGAACACGTGAACCAGCTGCAACGGACAAGGAGATCAGCGATTACATAACGGCTACCGTAGTTGAAACACGCATTTGGAAAGGGGAGGAGATATGTTATCTATGGTAAGCACTGTTCGTTTGAATGGAAAATACAATTCCACCACTAGATGGGGGTAGATCCTACTGAATGCCCCTTTAAGTGTGGATATGTATTGCCATATTGGCATCTTTGAATAACTAAGAATACAGTTCCCTTGAAAATAAGTTTTGACAAATAATAATGTTATTATGTGTAAAAGTACAACAAGTTCTTGACGGATCCAACCGCATACGTAGACCTACTGCAATAAACAGGCGTTCGGGGGCTTTTTACATCAAAGGCCGATCGACAGGCTATGCCATTTGGGGAGGTGCCGCTCACTGATCACCAGGGCCGCATTAACACTGTAAGGGGCCCCTGGGCTTTATCATTTTGTGTGGCCCTTTATCCACCAGAATTGCAGCCTACATTCACACAATCTTTATAATCACTAAGTGCAAGTTGTCAGGCTTTTATTTTGCTGGAATAAATGGAATTACAAAATATTAAAACCATATCAGAATGCCCGCAATATACACAAATATCACTGCATAACATGCACATAGTCCTAGGTGACCCGAATAGTCTAAGAATCGATGCTTTGACAGGAGAAGCCTGATTCGACTACTGCACAGTCAATTGTCGCAGATGTGTTATAAAAGTGAGGATCATTTAATTTTGGCTGTATAAGAGTGCACAGTATCTGATTTCACATTTAACAGCTTTCTCCCAATATAAAAAATAGACATCCTCTTATAATAATACTAAGTAAATAATATAGTAGCTTTTAATAAATATTTTTAAAGTCTGTTAATAGCCTAAATCCTGTGACAGGGATAGACGTCCATATCCAGAAACCATTGCAAAGTCTCTTTGTTTCTGCAATTAAAAAGACAAAACAGGTAATTCTATACTTTCGTTATTTTAAAATAAATTTTAATATTTCCTTGTTTTTATTTAATTTATAGATTATTTAGTGTTATCTGATTAAACTATTTGTGGGTTTTATTCCCCTGCGCATTTAGGCATTTTGCACCCATGTTCTGCACCTATTGATTCTGACTTTATTTTGTTTTTATGTTTTATTAATTATAAAGGTAAATTCTGATCTAATTTAAGTTCTGTAAGTTTTGGATTGCTTTCCGTTGTGTCGATGTTGCGCGGTTGCATGCTGTCACATTCAACTTAGCCGAACGTGCTAGGTGCTCTGCGTGATCATATTTAGGCATTCATCAAACGTAACATCAAAAAACTGATTTTTTCGACAAGTATAAGTTTTAAAATGTATTTAAAAAGGTTGCTTAACTTGTCAAAAGTTGAGCTACAAAACAGGTAAGCCGTTTTTGTGAATACAGAGATGATCAAAGTGAAAGTAAGCAATCAGATATTTCTGTGCAAAATAATAAAGCATATATAGTGTCTATAAAATCCTTAATTTCAGTGTTTTTTGGTTATAATTGAACCGTTTAAGTAATTGTATATAAAGCTTGTTTTTTATAATTTACAGTAACAAATTATATGTAATTTCTCGTCTTTTATTTCCTTGCCACGCTAAATCTCAAAATGAAACGATCGCTGAACTTAGCCGTGGCTTCCGAGGCAGAATCTAATTTGTTATTTATTAGATTTAGTTATCAAAAATGTTTTGTGTAATATCTTTGTGTGCTGTTCTGTACATCTTGGCTTTAAAATGTTACAAGGAATCATTTAATGAATGTTTATATACACGTTGTCTTTCATATTAAGATAAAAACGCGTCCTCAGTTTAGTCTTTGTTCATCACTTGAAAGGCACTTTTGGTCACTTTATCAGAAAGCTGTCTGTGTTGCCTTCAGAAATGCAAAATAATGGATATTTCAGACAGAAATTTTAAAAAGCTCACTAATGATTGCAGGGTAGCCTATAGTAAGTGAGAGATTTTCTGCGCAGGAACTGCATTCACGCACGGACATTCAAAGCAAAGCGATTAAGCATAATTTTAAAGGGAGTATCAACTTTTTATAAAATGCGGCAGTTCTTTTTTTCCGGCAACTCGGGGCCCTTCCCAGCCCGAGGCCCTGGGCTTAAGCCCAGGTAAGCCCATGCATTAATGCGGCCCTGCTGATCACCCTATATTTTTGACTATAATCTTAGACATGGTTGGACCTGCCAAACGGGTTGAGCACTTTTATATAATGTGTTGAGCAGAGAGGCTGCACAGATGGGAAGGGGCCGCACATCAGGCCGTCAGATGGTGTTCCTATTACTCGCGATGTATAACTATCAGACCGGCCCTCGCGGCCTCAAAACATTACCGGCCCACCGGGAAAAGTCCCGACTCTCCCGATTGCCACTCCGCTACTGCATCTGCCAAATGGATAAATGTATAAGCAAAATTAGCTAATTATTGTAAACATTGTTGGTAAGGGACCATATATAAAGTTAAAACATTATGTATAAATGAACTGCACTTTGATTCATAATAAATACATCTTAAGCGCAATGATCAAACATGTGACATACTTGTGGCATCAGAAGTTTAATTTTAAATTCAATTAACTTGTTTTATAATTTTATACTTATAATTTGTCTAAAATTTTAACACTTAAAGTAAAAACAAAGTGGTCTGACTTATTTTTTGTGAAATTACGCTAAATAAAACAAAACAGCTACACAAAACAAACACCAGACGGGCTGAATAAAAGCACAATTTCACTCTCTGACAATAGATGGCGCTACTATACTGCTGAATTTAACAGCAAAGGTTACCAGGATTACCGCTTAAAAAAACAAAGCAGCTTCACGCACTTATAAACTTAGAATGCCAACAATAAATAATGATAAAAATATAGTTTTTTGCCTTGATTGGGCCCACCACCTGGACATGCAAACATAAGTACGTGCCTAGAATGCCTATGCATAAATCTGGCCCTGGCCATCAGTCTCACCAACCTGTTGATCTTTGACATTGTCCCTTTTGATCCCAAACAAAAAGTAGATACACATACATTATACATAATTAATGTTCAGTTTAGCACCTCGCTCTCTTGCTTTTAAACCTGCTATTACATTCATTCTCAGTGCTGCATTAATCTATTTATGATTGCGTTAAGCTTATAACCTGAAATTGGTGCTCTGCTGTCGACTAACATACGGACAGATTATAAGACAGCTGGAAAATTTCCGGGAATTCAACATATTGTTTACTAAAGTTAACATTTAACACTTATTTCACTTTAACTTACTTATTTTGAACGGTTTTGCTACTGTACAGTGAAATATATATTCAGTATAATATATTTATACATATTTTGTAAATGTATTTACGGCTTCAGGTTGAAAGCCTTTGTTATGCAAATTCTTTAATAAGTAGATCTTGCCTTTCATAAAGGCAGAAGTCAGTGATCTTCAGGTTAAAAAAAGTCAGTGATCTCTGGTTTCTCAATAGTGTTTATATTTGCATCTGCATTACAGTGCAAATGTACTGTTTTTATCTGCTTAATGGCACTCCTCTTAACCACACCCCTGAAAAAATCTACTGAAATGAGGGGTTTCAGACATGTCAAGATATTTTTATCACAGTATAAAATAAAGTAAAGTAAAAAGCTATTATAATAATGAAACCAGTTAGAAAAAACTTACTGTATTTTCTTCAGTTTACAGTGCTTATCCTCCAAAAGAGCAGCCACTTGCTTCACTTCTGCATCTGTTAGGTATTTTTTTATCAGTGTCAGCTCCGTCAGGAGTAAAGGGTCTTCATGGATAATGTTCTTCACGTACTGACAGCCTTTCTCAGCATCATCACTTTTCAAAAATCTGCAAAGGGAAGTTGCAGAATTATTTAAGTCAATCTACAATCCCAAATCAGAAAAAGTTGGGACACTGTAGAAATTGTGAGTAAAAAAAGGAATGGAATAATTTACAAATCTCACAAACTTATATTTTATTCACAATAGAATATAGATAACATATCTGTGAGGATTTATGACAAGAAAAGAACCCAAATGCAGACGTAACTAAATAAGGATTTATTGCACAAAAACAGGGGAAAACAAAGACCCACGAGGGGGTAAAACAAGACAGGATCACACTACACTAAACTAACATAAAACTAAACATGAACCAACATTAAACTACAAATAACAAACTAGACTAGATATACTCAATACTCACAACTGAAAACTCTGAAACACGACAGGAATGGTAACAAGACGAACGCGCACTGGACAACAAACACAAGGACTCTTAAATAGGGAGAAAGTAAATTACATACACCTGGAAGTAATTACAAGTAAGGGATCGGGGAAAAAGTGACGAGACCTGGGAAATGTGTGGTCAGAATAAACCAATACAAAAACCACACATTTCCCACATAAAACATGGTACTGCCAGGACCCCGAACACAAAGACTAGATGTTATAAAACAGATGATTTCAGACGAATCCTGACAGTAGCCCCCCCTTAAAGAGCGGCTACCAGACGCTCCTCAAGGGGAACACTAAACACGGGACAAAACAGACTGCATACAAGACATGACCCACGAGAACATTACAAATACTAACAGGGGCAAACAGGAAAAGACAATAACAGGATTGGGATGGGACAATAAAAATAACAAACAAGGGAGGTGGGGTGGGGGAACACAAAAGTTCAGAGGAGGTGGTCCAGGGTGGGAGGGTGGGAAAGGAGTCTGGGTAAACTTGGGGAGAGTTCTGGAAGGTTCATGGCCGAACATGGCAAAATCTGGCTGGGGTTGCGCTGACTGCGCACACGGCTGGGGTGGCGCTGGCTGCGCACACGGCTGGGGTTGCGCTGGCTGCGCACACGGCTGGGGTTGCGCTGGCTGCGCACACGGCTGGGGTTGCGCTGGCTGCGCACACGGCTGGGGTTGCGCTGGCTGCGCACACGGCTGGGGTTGCGCTGGCTGCGCACACGGCTAGGGTTGCGCTGGCGGCCGTGGTGGCTCTGGCGGCTGCGTCGGCGGCCGTGGCGGCTCTGGCGGCTGCGTCGGGTGCGCTGGCGGCTGCGCTGGCGGTTCTGGCGGCTGCGTCGGCTGCGCTGGCGGCTCTGGCGGCTGCGCTGGCGGCTGCGGCTCTGTCGGCTGCGCTGGCGGCTCTGGGCGCTCTGGCGGCTGGTCAAGAGTTCCCTTCTTTCTCTTCTTTTTGCGAGGTCGGGGAGCAGAGAGTGGTTGAGGTGGTGCAACCAACTCAGAGGAGGACCCCCGGACGAAGACTCCCAGGAGATCCTCCTCTCTCGTTTCCCTCGAAGGGACGCAGGTGGGGAGGAGCTCTCTGGAGCCGGAGGGAAAGGTTCTGGGTCGCCAAGGGTCAAGCCTCCCATGACTTGACCCTCTGGGATGGTTTGAAGAGGAGCTGGATGGGAAACTGCAGTTGGAGTTCTGAACTCCCGGTTCATGATGAACTCCACCGAATCCGGGAAGCTCATGGGTTTGACGACCCACCGTTCAGTCTCAGACAGAGGCTCATCAAGGCAGCTAAGAAAAATGACTTTTAGCTCTGACTCATTAAAGCCAGTGCCCTTCGCTGCCTTTAAAGAGTCCATAGCAAACCCCATCAATGGATCTCCCTTCTGGCGCATGCCAAACAACACATGAGCCCCCTGGGCTCTACAATCGGCAAACATATCGTTCATCGTCTGCTGGGTTCAGTGGTGGCGCGTTCGTAATGTGAGGATTTATGACAAGAAAAGAACCCAAATGCAGATGTAACTAAATAAGGATTTATTGCACAAAAACAGGGGAAAACAAAGACCCACGAGGGGGTAAAACAAGACAGGATCACACTACACTAAACTAACATAACACTAAACATGAACCAACATTAAACTACAAATGACAAACTAGACTAAATATACTCAATACTCACAAATGCAAGACTCTGGAACACGACAGGGATGGTGACAAGACGAACGCGCACTGGACAACAAACACAAGGACTCTTAAATAGGGAGAAAGTAAATTACAGACACCTGGAAGTAATTACAAGTAAGGGATCGGGGAAAAAGTGACGAGACCTGGGAAATGTGTGGTCAGAATAAACCAATACAAAAACCACACATTTCCCACATAAAACATGGTACTGCCAGGACCCCGAACACAAAGACTAGATGTTATAAAACAGATGATTTCAGACGGATCCTGACAATATCAAATGTTGAAAGTGAGACATTTTGAAATGTCATGCCAAATATTGGCTCATTTTGGACTTACCAAAAAATACATTCCAAAAAAGTTGGGACAGGTAGTAATAACTTAAGAGGCCAGAAAATTTACTGTAAAAGAATAATTTAAGGGTTTTGCATATAATCCCTTAAACAGTTCTCTTAGGTAAAGGTAATCGTTAAGTGTTTCATGACAGCGACCCAGGTTTGTTGTTATAAAATACTATTGTTGCCATGGAGACGCAACAGAAAAAACGTAAGGGTTTTTTCTGCAACACCCTTAAGGTTTAAGGGAAACATAAGGGTGAACTTAAAGGGCCATTTCACCGATAGGAACATTAATCTTTATGAAAAGTGAGTCATATTTGTAGTCAAAATGTAACATAAATGTAGAATTTTGTGCCTATTTGACAGAGAAAAGACTAAATGTGATTTTAGAGCACATTTGTATGAAAAACTACAACTGCCACTATGCACCACAATGCACAGCTCTGCAAGCCACTCCCATTAATCGGAACACGGCTCAGACATGCTATTATGTACATAAATGCCACGTTAGTAAAACAAAGAAAATAGCCACCACCACTGTCTGACAGACACCAATCATGACTTACTTTTAAACGTGATGTTACATTGTGTTACACACAATAACACTCTGGCCTGGTGTGTAGCAAAGTCTTATTCAAACCGTAACGTGCAGTTTCAGATCCGCAGTACAAATGTCTTTCCAAGTACTTAAAAAAAGGGTATGCATTTTAAATGTTTATTTAGTTTTACCAATTTTCTTTTTGTCTCTTGTTTACTGTAATTACATTTGTGTTATTATTGGCCTCACTGCTCTCACAATATAGACATATAAAACACCGCTCAGATATGCTATTGTGTACATAACTGCCACGTTAGTATAACAAAGAAAATATAAACACTCACTTTAGTCAGACGTCCGTTTATCCCTGCATCCTCCACACAAACGCATCCCCTGCATAATATCTCCACAGACGCGCTGCCTGCATTTGGAGCTTGTGCTCGTAAACCGAAACACATCTTTGAAATAAGCACGCGACCAGAAACATTCACAAAACAAACGTTCATATCCTTTTCTGATCCAGAAATGTTAAACCGAAAGCAAACAGCGTGAGTCCGTCCAAGCTTATATACTCCGCAGCGCGTCTGCTCGTAAACCGAAACGTGTCCGTGAAATAAACGTTCCAAACGCGCGCAAAGTTCCTCTCTTGCATAGAAACCTTCACCAAACAAACGCCCATATCCTTATCTGATGCAGAAATGTAATAAAGCAAGCACACAGCGAGAATACAGGCAGTTGTCTGTCCAAGCTTCTCTCCGCAGCAGAGGCCGATGGTTGCTGCGTCTTCACCGGGCTCCTCTACCCAGCCGACGCCCAGGCTCCGGCTTCTCCTCGGGCTTCTGTTCCTACATCTGCCTCAGCTCTTTGCAGTATTGTGGCTCATAAAGGTGCAATGCACAGCGGATTAGAGCATCACGCTTGTAAAATCACCCTCTTCCATGTAATATTGATTAACTTCCACTGTTATTGTAACATGAATTCTGGCTCGCTCCACAACTTCTGTTTAGCTTAGCTTAGCATAAAGATGGCGGCTGATCGTTTTTTTTCGGTCTGTGTTCGTATATTTTTGTAAGTCCCACCCACTTATCTGTAATTGGTCTGAAGCGCGAGTGGGTCCCACCCATAGCCCCCACCTTGGAAAAATGAGGAATGAGTGTCTGTAGTCTTTCACACTCAATAGAGATACAGGATTTCCTTCTTTCAATGACGCAAAATGACGATTTTTACATCATTGAAAGAAGGAAGTGCCTCACTGAAATCAGTATTTCTCCCCTCTCAGGGGAAACTGAGGGAATGGTGCACGACCATTCAAAAACATGACTGGGGTTCTAACGGTACAAAGCTTAATGCAATTGGGTGAAGTTTCCCTTTAAGGGAAAATTACACTTAAGGTGCTTTATGCCCTTAGACGGCACTGCTTCACATACAGGAATGCTATTGTAATGGAAATCACAACAAGTGCTCAGGAATACTTCCAGAAAACATTGTCGATGAACACAATCCACCGTGCCATTCGCCATTGATGGCTAAAACTCTTTAGGTCAAAAATGAAGCCATATATAACATGATCCTGAAGCGCAGGTGTTTTCTCTGGGCCAAGGCTCATTTAAAATGGACTGTGGCAAAGTGGAAAACTGTTCTGTGGTCAGACGAATCAAAATTTGAAGTTCTTTTTTGAAAACTGGGATACCATGTCTTCCGACTAAAGAGGACAAGGACAACCCAAGTTGTTATTAGGGCTCAGTTCGAAAGCCTGCATCTAGGATGGTATGGGGTTGCATGAGTGCATGCGGCATGGGCAGCTTACACATCTGGGGGCGTATTACAGAAAAATCCTAACTTTAAAAGCTTACACTTTATTTTGATAGTCCACTTTAGACATTCTACTAACTATAAATAACTTTGCAACTACATGTCAACTTACTTTCAATAATTTGCAACTATACATCAACTAACTATCATTAGAGTATTAGTAGACTGTAAGGGTTAGGGTTAGGTTTGGGTTAGTGGATTAAGTTGACATGCACCTGCACAGATACTTATAATCACTTGAATGTCTGTTGAGATATCATCACAATAAAGTGTTAGTAGATATTATACAACAGTTCTTTCTGGTTCTCGAATCTGATTGGCTAAGAGCTATGCGATATTGTGCTGATAACGGCACTGTAACCGCTTCACCTTTCGTATCATTCCACCACCTAGTGAATGGAGGTCCTAAGCAGGCTCATCTCTGAATGGAAAAACACAGACGCGCTGTTTTGAATCACTCTCTGTGTGTCTCATTAGTTTACTAGCTCATAAATCAGTCTGTGAATTCCCAATCGGAAGTTATTATTCCGTCAAAGATCAGCGCTCTTGGATGTTACGTTAAAGTTAATGGGAGAAATGTCTTGTCACATCGTGTGGACAATTAACACTTGGAAAGAGGAATATAAACACTCGTTTTTCTTCTGGAGCTATATCTCTTATCAGAACGCGAAAACACTGTGGAACTGCAGGTAAGCACCGCAGCTTTTAAATGTGGACATTGATCATTTACTTTATCGTGACGTGACTATTAAAACATGTTATGAGATATCGCCACTGGTATATTTATAAGCAGCATGCAAAAACATCTCTCTGACACTTATAAAAAAACGTTTTATATAGTACTGACAAGAACAAAGTTTAATAATAATAATCGAGTGCTCGCATCGCGTTATGATGAAATGAGAAAGCAATAGTAACGTTATACAAGTATAGTTTTATTAACATTTTCCTCGCGCCAAAACAATAACAACACAAAAGACACTAAATATGAATAAAAAAACAAGTAATAGTTTGATCATGACACCAAATACTGCTGATTTGATCTCATTTTGACGATCATAAACAAACAAGGCCAACATGAGAGCCAGGGAATCTCTGTCAGAGATGTAGCCCAGAGAGGGCGGTGGTCAGCGGGGCGAGAGAACACTGACGTCCGCTCATGCTTTGGTTCTCATTCGTACCGAATCTCACTAAGCAAACGTTCAAACAGGCGCTATCTTTACTAATCGACTGCAGATTTAAATATAATACATATACATTCTCGACTGAACTAATCTTAAAACTACACTTTGTGACCAAGAAACGGTAATATAAAGTAACGGCTTTTCCGTCCATTGAGTTGTTATGAGCTTCAAAGCAGCCGAAAGTGTTACCTGTCATTCTGGCCGCCCTCAAATCCGTGGCGGAAGAAGTAATTCTCAAACAAAGAGGCTTTTAAAATAACTCTGTTGTTGTTTTCTAGTTTTTGTTTTTCAAACGTGTGCTGTCGAACTGTTGTATAAAAGCAATATCGCTCTCGGAGTCGTGTGATATCTCTATATCATCACGCCTGTAATTGCCTCCGGCCTCCGGCCTCGTGCCTCTGGCCTAATCACAGCCGTGATGATATAGAGCTATATCACACTCCTACTCGAGCGATATTGCTTAATTAAGCAGACAGTCTACTAATTATCTAAAGATTGGTAGTTGATAAGTAGTTGCAAAGTTACTGATAATTAGTAAAATGTCTAAAGTGGACTATCGAAATAAAGTGTTACCCTTTAAAACCTTATCTTAACTGTTTGGTAACTATGGTAATGGTTAGGACCTCATTTAAGACAAAAGCTATTACAGTATGACGTTCCTAAATGCATTATCTTATCTTAACTGCAGATAGGAAAGTGTTATAACAGAAGCATCCTAACTTGACAAAACATCCTAAAAACGGTCTTAACTTTAGGGTAACCTCACAGGTGTCCTAACTTAAAACTTTAATGATAGCCAGCTGAAACAATCACATTATGATAGAGCTGCGGGAGAATGACATTACATTTTTAACAAAGTGCAGGATGAAAACAGCAATGTTTGTTTTTGGATTACTTTTTGAATGTTTTTTATCTTCACACATTCACATAATCACAATGTTTCTCACTAGTGGAGCGATCTTTCAATTTCTGTCATCCCTCATTATTAAAAAACAGTTATCCGTGAACACTTGATGGGATTATAGTGAATACAGTACACACTTGACTCAGCATCTATCTCTTCTCATGTCTCTATTAAATGTTGAAATGTACAGTAGTATCCTAGCACTTAGGAAGAATAATTTTTTTATTTTTGTTAGTCACATTTGCTAAATGTTTACATTGAATGGTAACTGACAGATGATGTGCTAAAACACTAATAAAAACACAGACTATGATTACAATGAATTTAATAAAAATGTATTTTTCTGCCCCATTGAAATTAAAAGGACAATTCTTTTGTTTACTGTAGCAGCAGCTACAGGTTGCTTGGTAACAGACCTGACAGTTGATAGCCGAACATGATTAAGCGATTTGGGATTTCCTAACTAGAGATAAGATAAGATTTGGTGAGATAAGATGAGAATCCTAAATCAACTTAAGATTTGCTTCTGTAATATCAATTTGTGAAAAATCTTAATTTAACACATCATATCTTAAGTTAAGACCTAAGATAGAAAGTTTCTGTAATACGCCCCCAGGAAAGGCAACATCAATGGTGAGAGGTTTATCCAAGTTCTATAACCACATATGCTCCCATTCAGACGTCGTCTCTTTCAGGGAAGACCTTGCATTTTCAACATGACAATGCCAGACCACATACTGCATCAATTACAATGTCATGGCTGCATAGAAGAAGGATCCATGTACTGAAATGGCCAGCCTGCAGTCCAGAACTTTCACCCACAGAAAACATTCGGCGCATCATAAAGAGGAAGATGCAACAAAGAAGACCTAAGATAGTTGAGCAACTAGAAGCCTGTATTAGACATGGGACAACATTCCTATTCCTAAACATTGGTCCTCCTCCAGCTTTCCTTATACTGTATGTCCATTTAACTTTTCTGGCCTCTTATTGCTACCTGTCCCAACTTTTTTGGAATGTGTAGTTCTCATGAAATCCAAAATGAGCCAATATTTGGCATTACTTTTCAAAATGTTTTACTTTCAACATTTAATATGTTATCTATTCTACTGTGAATAAAATATAAGTTTATGAAATTTGTAAATTATTTCTTTTTTACTCACAATTTCTATAGTGTCCCCACTTTTTCTGATTTGGGGTTATAGTTAACGTGTACATTTGAACAAACTTTATTATAAAAAGCTTGTACAATGTTTCTGTCCTTTTTTTAAATCATACAGGTGCTGATCACTCCACATTGCTGCAGTAATTCAGGCAAAAGGAGCCCCAACTAAGTATTGAGTGCTGTACATGCTGGATGGATGGAATACACTTTATTGTCCCCAAAGGGGAAATTTGTATTGGACATACACATATTACAATCTGTTGCATTACAACATGACAACACAAAACAAAACAAAACAAAACACAAAAACTCTTAAAATCCCTCTTTATGCTCATACTTTTAATGTTCATACTTTTCAGTTGGCCAAGATTTTTAAAAATCCTTTCATTGTATTGGTCTTAATATTCTAATTTTCTGAGATATTGAATTGGGGATTTTCCTTAGTTCTCATTTATAATCATCAAAATTAAAATAAATAATCATATGAAATGTATCAGTCTGTGTGTAATAAATAAATATAATATACAAGTTTCACTTTTTGAATGGAATTAGTGAAATAAATCAACTTTTTGATGATACTGTAAATACTGTATATGACCAGCACCTGTATATTCATTTTGTCAACTGATACAGACACACATTTGTTTATTTTACTGCTATTAAAAACAACATTACAGGTATTTTGTAACTTACCTCAGTGTTTTTAGTGTAAACTTTGATTTATTTTTTACATCGATGAGCATCTTTACTCCTGATTCTCCAGGATCATTTCCTGTGAGATCCAGCTCTGTCAGGTGTGAGGGGTTTGACTCCAGAGCTAAAGCTAAAGATTTATAACCTTCTTCTGTAATACTGCAGTTCGAAAGTCTAAAACAAAAATACCAGTTGAACATTAGTTATGGCAAACCATAGTAGATTCACTGTACTGTATTAGTCTGGGTTTCCCCATGCTGCCTTGCGCGCAAATTTATTCACGCTGCAAGCCTAGCATGGAAACTATGGACCTTTTTGCCCCTGAAATAGGAAACCAATCACAGAACGGGGAGGAGGCATGATAATGTCTATGCGACACACCGAAGCAGTTTTGTTTATCCAACAAAGCAGATGCGAAGTTACTTTTCAATGCTGCCTTAGATATTGATCTTAGTAGTTTTGAACGCATTTATTTAAAAAAGAGCAACTTTTGGCGTTAAACAATTGGATATCCAAAAGATGTTTGTATATAGCAAGACATGATAGCCACAGAGTTTTATAGGACCAACCTGCTAGGCATCATCGTCGACGAAGTATAATTAACTTATAAATGGTAAGTGATATTTATTAATATCATATTGTCATTATGCCTGTACTGTGGTTGTCACAGTGCAACTAAATTGTGTTGCTTTTTAATATCAATATACAGCCACCGGTTTAGTTGCATAGCTTTCAGCTGTGTGCACACGTACCCAATTAAAGTCATTTACTTTTGAATTGATGTCGCTCTACATAGGTCATCTGGTATAATTGAAACGATTTGCTATGAGCTACGTACAGACGTATTTGATAGACATTCGTAGCGCCCAATAAACATCTCTGGGCATTCGTAAACCACGCTTCAAATACGAGAAAATGAGCGTATGGTTCCCAGACCACGTCTCATTCTCTATGAGACTAGTCTGGTGGTAGCCAGTTTAGTACTGTATATATAATGCTGAGAAAAATTCTTGGAGCTCCATGTCACAATTAAATTTGTTGTTTTGCAATGGAATAATGACCATTTACAATTATTTCTCAATAGAATACAACTAAAAATACAGTACATACAGCAGCATTAACAGACAGAATATAGGTATTTAATGTGATCTCCTCTTCCACTTAAGCAATAGCAGGAACTTGCAGGATCTCTTAAACCTAAATGAAATAAAATCGTATTTTTTATTCAAATCTAATGACTTCAGTCTCCTCAAAAGTTCAAGATGTGTTTAGTGCCAATGGGAGGTCACACTTTTTTAAATTTTGTATACAAATGTCCTGTATTTTCAGTTTGTACCCTGATAAAGTGTGTGAAAAAATATGGATGGTCAATAAAACTTTGCTAAAACAACATTTGTGGTGGCCTAAAACTGCTACACAATACTACAGAAATTGTACAAATATATAAAAAAATAAGTATAAAACAAATTTTGATAACCGAATAATCACACTGAAAGAAAGGCAAGAGTCCCTTAGTTTAAAACGAACCCACCTGAGTATCTTCAATGTGGAGTTATTTTGTAGTCCAGCAGAGAGCTGCTGCACTCCTGAATCCTGTAGTTCATTATTGCTCAGGTCAAGCTCCTTCAGACTGGTTGAGTCTGAACCAAGAACTGAAGCAAGAGCTGAACAACCTTCCTCTTGCAGACCACACTTATTTAGTCTAAAATAACATAATAAAAACATTGATAAAATAATAATAGACATAAACCTGTCATTAATTCTACCAAGCTGTCCTAACTGAAATCTGCTTGCACTGAGATATCTTAAAATATATCAGTGCCATTGTTTTGTCTTAAGATGAACACCAGTGATTTTTTTTCATTGTACAAAATAAAATAAAAAAACTACAATATATACAGTATATTTAAGAAACACATAAGTTCACCTATCTGTTTCTCTGAGAAATAATGCTGTAGCCAGTTATTCTCTTTTTGAAATGTAGATTCCTTGTTACAATTGTAACAAGACATCCTACATATTTATAAATTACAATGTAAAAGTCTGTTGAAAGCATTGTGTGCTCCGAAAACCTGGTCTAGGTGTATCAGTACGGCACAACCAGTAAGACTTGTCTATTCCAGTGCAATAATGCTAACTCATGGAAACGCATATTGTGAATCCTATAACTTTACAAGTGTCCCACAGGAGCTTGACTTAACATGTTTGGATTAACATCACTGACACGACTATAACAGATTTTGAAAGTTTACAATGAACACTTTTATGTATATTATCTGTCAAGTTGTTTTCTGGAGAAAAAAAGAGAACATTTTAATCAATTCTCAAGGCAAGGTGAACAGGTGCACACATATCTATTGGTAATACTTACTTGAGAATTTGCAGCTTAGACGTTTTTAGTTCCTTACAGAGCTGTTTTACTCCTGAATCTAGCAAACAGCTGTTGCTCAAGTCAATTTCTTTCAGAATGGTGTTGGAAGACAAAACAGCAGCTAAAGCTGAATAGTTTTTCTCTGTCAGGTCACAATTATTTAGCCTAAACAGAATTAATAACAATGTTTTGTTGTAATTCATCACATATTTAACTAGGGATGGGTATTGTTTGGGTTTTTTTCGATACCGGTGCCAAAGCGATACTTTTAAAACGGTTCCGGTGCCTAAACGGTGCCTAAAGCGGTACTTTGAAAAAAAGAGTCACAGAAAGATGGTAGATGATAGTACAGCATAAAACACTATTAAAATTCTTCTCTGTTTGTCATTTGTTTATTAATGATTTGACTAAAGCACCATCATCTTTTAAGACCTTCATTCTTGATTTCTTTTTAATGAAATTTTTGATTTGTGAATTAAATAAAATCTTCTCAACAATCCACTTTGAGCTCAGAAAAATGTTCTATGATTGGTTGTTAATAATCTGTTCAATGATTGGTTAAAGCCTACGCGGCTGCCGCTCACAAAAAGGGCGAGTTCTAATCGAAAGTGATCCTCCCTAGGTCCTATTCCCTTCGAAGATCAGATCTCTTGAACTCTAGAGAAAGTTGCGCAATTGTGTCTCATAGTGTGGCTAATTAAACACACTTGGCAAATAGAGCAATAAAATACAGCGTCTTTTTCTCTTTATTTGGATCGACTCTTCATGCGAAATCCTCTTCGTGAAGTGCCCTTCAATGGCGCAAAACAGCATTTGGAATTCATCCAAAATATTTTCTTATCGGCTTGTAAAACCATTCACGTTTTGACGCTTTCTGCTTGTCTCCGATGAACTTGACACTCGTGACTGCCGCGGGCCATCTCAGGCCAATATCAGCCGAAGTACTAATAAAAACATTATTGAGGTAATACGTTTTAGCAAATTCTCTGAAGGAATGTTACCATATAAAATATAAAATAAGCTGCCATCAGATCAATTGCGGCATTCACGCGCTCCTCTGAGTATCTCATTTTCCAAATTGTTCTTTTAAGTCAGAATATAAAAATAACCTGGACATATATTCTTACAAAATTAGTTCGATTTGTATTATTAGGGATGTGCAGATGAGGATTTTTTCACATTTTAAACTTATTAAACACAGCGCATATTTTAAATGAAAATATATTTGGCAAAGAAGTTTAAAAGTTGGCTATTAATTTTTAAAATGTTTGTTCATTATTACTCTAAACGAAAAACTCAACTCCAATAAAATACTAGCTCCAATGACAAACTTGCTTATATTGCTTGTTTATTAATCAAACGAATTCGACGGATGGTATCTGCGTTAAAACACAAATAAATGAAAGATTTAATTGACATAATTTTCATTACTACGAATGCTTATTTGTTCATTATTATTTTTTAATTAAAGCAGAACAACAATAAAAATGTAAAATGACTCGCTTATATTAAACAAAACGTTTAACAAAAATGAATAGATTTTACCCGCACTATAACATAAATAAATCTAAGATCCTTAGATTTTTCAAAACAAATGATTGGTTTCCCTTTTTTATCAATATAAAACTACAACAATAATGTAAAATATGAACAAACTTAAGCGAAGAAATCAAACTTGAATCCTCTGTATTATCAAATCTTTCCAACTTTCACATTCACGTGAATTTTGTAAGTGAGGAAATTATTTACACCATATGAGTGCAGTATAATTTAACTAGCGATTGTGCTGTGCTTGTGTGATTATGCTTTTTGCGCTACAGAGAGCAAAATACTTCAGTCAACCGTTCATGCATTGAGAGGCACCGAAATGAGGCACCGAAATCTGTGTTCTGATTCGGTCCGGTAGGTACCGCCCATATAAGCTTCGGTGCCATAATGGCACCGCGTTTCGGTACCCAACCCTATATTTAACACATTACAATAACAGACAATGTTGCTGACATTCTTCTATATTTACTATAAGAAATAAATAAAAAGCTATATTGTATATTTTAGTCACCTAATTTTCACCAGTCTGCTATGCGAGTCCATTAAAAGAGCGGAAAGATTGTTTCCATCCAGGTCTCCTAATTTGTTGTCGCTCAAATCCAGTTCTGTTAGCAATAAGGGGTTTCGATCCAAAACTTCAGTCAGATATTTACACGCCTCTTCTGCAGCAGGACTTTTTAGAAATCTACAGAAAGATAAAGATCATGTCAGATTACAAAACTTTATTTTCTAATAAAATTGTAGGCCTTTTGCAGCTCCTGTCATAAATCCAATGTAATATTTACTTTACTAAAATGTATGTACTTTGTTCCTATTCAAGTGATTTAAAAAAAAAATGTAAATACTATTTTCTTAAGATAAATTACTTCCTAATTCTGATTTAATGTTTAATTACTACACACTTGACTTTGGAATCATTAGTCTTACTAGCAGGAGATTTACATATTTGCATATTTACTTGTGCAAAATGTGTTTCTAGTGCCTCGTTTTCTTCATTTATTCTATGTGAATGCCATTGATTCCATGTCTGGGTCTTATTATTATTACATATTTGTGCTTTTAATCACCTGATGGTCTGCAATTTACAGCCTTGTTTAGCCTTTTGTGCATTAAGGAGCATCTCCACTCCTGTTTCTCCGGGATCATTTTCTGTTAGATTCAGCTCTGTCAGGTGTGAGGGATTCGATTTCAGAGCCAAGGCCAAAGTTCTGTAACCTTTTTCTGTAATACCACAGTTTGAAAACCTATTAAAAAAATAATATTTTATTTAACTTCCTTGGGAAAAACAGTTTTTGTATACACAACTATACTTAAACAAAATATCGAAATTAAACTTGGAAAAGGATCACACATTTATTAGAATTTCTGAATCAATTCACATTTAGTTACAATATTTAGTACAATATTTAAAAATTGTTTAATCAAACAGTGTCAAACTTTGAAAACAATAAATGTAAATATGCTATTTTATCTTTCACTGTGACAGTCAGACATTTACATGTGTATATTAATATACAGAAATCTTTATAAATAAAAACAAATACAAACTTCAGTTTTTCCAGCCTGCATAGTGAATGTTTCAGCAAAGTGGAGATCTTCTCCATCCCAGCGTTTCCGAGTTGATTTCCACTCAGATCCAACTCTTTCAAGTTTGAAGGATTAGAAATAAAAGCTGACAACAGATCAGCACAGCCGCTTTCTGAAATACCGTTGTAATCAATCCTGCAGAGAGTAAAAACATAAGTTGAAAACATAATTCAAGTAATTTCATACATGCTGTAACTAAACAAACAGAACCATAAATCTACAGTATATGATTCATTGACTCACTGATGTTAGATCCCTAAACCTTTATAAAAAAAAAACCATACATTTCAATTTAAAATGCTGTTTTTTAAGCAATTTCAAACAATGCTTTATTTTTAAGCTACTTTAAATACAATTGAAAATAAAGTATCAAGTATAATATGTATAAAATTGACACCAAAGAAAAGCTTACTGTATTGTCTTTAGTTTACAGTGCTTATCCTCTAAAAGAGCAGCCAGTTGCTTTACTTCTGTGTCTTGTAGTTTAATTTGAATCAGTTTCAGCTCTGTCATGAGTAAAGGGTTTTCATGGACAACGTTCATCACATACTGACAGCCTTTCTCAGCTTCAGAACTTTTTAAAAGCCTGAAAAGAAGGGAAGTTGCAGAATTATTTAAGTCAATCCAGTTCACGCGTACATTTGTTGGGATAAAACACAGAAGATACAGTGTACTGGATATAACAAGCTAATAAAACATGTTTTAATCCTGAAGTGACTTTGTTACTGTGATGCAGGGTATTAAGAGTAACATACACATGTGTTTGTGTTTTATTTATTGTGTTTATGTCTCACCTCAGTGTTTTCAGTGTATAGTTTGATTTCTTTTGTACATCAAGGAGCATCTTTACTCCTGATTCTCCAGGATCATTTCCTGTTAGTTCCAGCTCTGTCAGGTGTGAGGGATTTAACTCCAGAGCTAAAGCTAAAGATTTATAACCTTCTTCTGTAATGCTGCAGTTTGAAAGTCTCAGAAGAAAACAAATAATAAAAATAACCTCAGATTAATGCTGTTTAAATAATACCAAGCCTTGACACACACGCACGCACGCAAGTGCACAAACACACGCACGCACACACACACGCACGCACGCACACACACGCACGCACGCACACACACACACACACACACACACACACACACACACACACACACACTACTGGTTAAAAGTTTTGAAACACTTCTTCATATTGTTTTTCCAAATTACAGAAAAATAATAAACTTACACAAACTACGGCATAACAAAAATGTAACTGTGGGAATTATAATGTAAATTTTATTAATTAATAGGATAAGCCCCTTGAGATGTAGCATCTCGTTTTCGAGGGGGTCCTAACATACAAAGATATCAATCTTACAAACAATAACAGAATAACAGTTAGACATTACATACAACAATCACACATACAGTACAACACAGCAATAACAACTACAAAAATAAAAATGTCAAATTATACCCCACTGTTTTAACTAAAATAGTCAATAGATAATCAAAATAACACCAATTCAGATCAAATTTCAGGACAGTAAATAAACCACAAACAAAATATTAAAACGTAAAAAATTATGTTGTGAAGAAATGCATAATGCATCCAAAATAGATCAAACTTAAATTTTATCATCTGAAGTGCAGTTGCCCTTTGCCTAGGAATTGCAGTTTCTGTGACTGTACACACAGTTTCACTATAACCTCATTTCACACAGTATACATTTGGCACTGCAATGTGGGGTTAACCCAGCAAATGCAATGTTTATCCTGCTTAAGAGCAGGGTTTTCAAACCCCTGGTAAAATGTGGAAATAATCCTCATTCAGTTTAGAATGAAGATAACCCAGGGATAACCCAGGGTTGAGCACAGGGTGAAAAGTCTTAGTGTATATGCTTTTAGTGACGTCTTAACATTTGCCAGCACAAGTTGATTCATGTTAAGACACAACTGGGGGGGAGCACTTTAATCCCTTGGGGGGCTGCACACTTTACCTTATTGTGACTGATTTCCTGCTCCTTTTCATTACTTATTCACGTACTTATTACGGCTACCTATATTAATGCCTGTATTATAAACATTCAATATTAATTAATCTAACAATCTTAATTAAGCTATCTGACTAAGCCTAATAATTCTGAATTAATTCACAATTAGAGTAACAAAAATTCAAACCTCAGTTTCTCCAGTCGGCATTCAGAATTTTTCAGTAGAGTTGAGATTTCTGTGACTCCACAGTCTTCTATTTTATTTCCAGTCAGATCCAGCTCTCGAAGATGTGAAGGATTTGCATTTAATGCTGAAGCCAGAAGAGTACAACCTTCTTTCGTAATATCAACACAATTAAACCTTGGATAATAAATAAATATAATTCAATAATATTGCAATAATATAAACACATTTCGCATTTGATTATTTGGCATTTACATTATTTTACATTTACGTATTGCATCATTAATATATTTATTAAGATATTCATATAATAAATGATTTATACATTCAATGTAAATATTGTGATAGTGTATTTTGTTTATTATTTGAGAAATAAATAACATGCATAAATAGTGTTGAAGAATACTTTTAATTTATTAAATGTATCATATTCTTATTCTTATCATTTATTCAGATTATTAGTATTCCTGCTTTTACCCAGCTATGAGATATACAAAAACGTTTCACAGTAAAGTTTTTACTTATTTATATTAGCTTTTGCTTAATACTTACTTTAGTTTTTTCAGTTTACACTGTAAATTTTCTAACAGATTGGAGAAACACTTTATTCCTGAATCTTTAAGTTTGCTCCTGCTCAAATCCAGCTCGATCAGGTTTGAAGGGTTTGATATAAAGGCTGAAGCCAGAGCAGCACAATCTTCTTCTCTGATGTAGGGTTTGTCATTGAGGCTACAGAATGAGAACACAAAGCATCTCATCTAAGCATTTATCAAAGTGTTAAATTGTACAGTTCATGCTAAAAAATTTTTTACAGCTCATGCTAAACAATTGTACAGCTCAGCTATTTTCAATCTAGAACATCTACAGTTACCACTGGTGTTCTCCAGGGTTTTAGTTCTGGGCCAAATTTTATTTATTATTTACTCCCTTCTTGGTCACATTTTTTAAGAAGTTTGGTTACACTCCCATTCTCAGGAAACATATTCTAAAGACAACTAAGATTTAAATAGTAACTTACATTAGTGTCTTTATTTTGCAGTGCTTATCCTCCAGTACAGCAGCAAGATAATTCAATCCTGATTCTCGTAGTTCATGTTTACTCAAATCCAGCTCTCTCTTAAATAGAAGGTTTTCACCAAGAACGTCATTCAGATACTTTAGGGCTGTCTCCGCAGGATTTTCCAAGAATCTTAAAGTATATAAAACAGAAAGATTACAAGTATTTAGTGCTTGTTAGCACTATTAACTTAAATAACCACGGTTTTGCTACAAAAACAAGGGTAAATGTCTCGGTCACAACTGTAACCTCTGTTCCTTGAGATAGGGAACAAGATGCTGCATCATGAAATTACACCCTGGGGATCTTCCCGGATCTGAATAAACTGTGAAACTACTCCATCCCACAGGCAACAAGAGACGACATCACAAGCATAGAAGGGATGTGCAAACAGCACATGTCAGCCTCTGGAAAAGGTAAAGCGAGCAATACAGGCACAAGGAGTTGAGGCAATGAAACGCACCGTCTAATCGTGAGGGACGGTAATATTGCCCTCTTTATCACATAAAGCTGCCCAGGAACAGAGTGTTAAAGACATCACACTCAAGAGCTGCCCGATTATGCCTATGTAAAGTCGAGGGCAGGGAACAGCACACCGCTTAAAACTCTTACTTGCCATTAACCATTTTAAGCTATCTGACTAAGCGAATATATTTTTAGGACAGCTTAAAAGAGAGCTTGCTGAATGACAGAAGCTAACTTGAGCTGTTTGTGCCTTCCGGTATCCGTCGCACTCGTGACATCATCTCTCATTGGC
Source organism: Misgurnus anguillicaudatus (assembly GCF_027580225.2). Taxonomy (NCBI): domain Eukaryota; kingdom Metazoa; phylum Chordata; class Actinopteri; order Cypriniformes; family Cobitidae; genus Misgurnus; species Misgurnus anguillicaudatus. The sequence continues at coordinate 12,016,576 of NC_073348.2, read as the reverse complement.
TTTAAGTCAGACTAGTTTCACAGTTAATTCAGATGCACAAACCCTGGTGGCTTTCCTCAAAGCGTCATTTCATGACGCAGCATAGAGTCCCGTAAAAAAAAGGAACATGGTTACTGTGGTGAAACCACTGCTTTGCAAATGGTAATCAATACAGTAAAAAGTATGTTTTAAGTGTTATGCTATGAGCACATTGGCAGCATACACTGTACTACTGAAATGTAGTACTATTATTAGTACACTATTAAATATAGTAATTATAAATGCAACACTTTTGTTTTTGCCCCCATTTTTCATGAGCTGAACTCTTTCCCTTTCTATGTACACAAAAGGCATATTTCTCACAAATATTGTTCACAAATATGTCTAAACAATGCGATTATATTTTTGTTTAATATAGTATTAAGCAATGTGAACATCAGTACATAATGACATGGATTTTTTTCCTTTCAGGATTTATGAAGAAATCTGTAGCCATAGCCATACAATATATAAGGGTAACAATTCATAAAATTCAGTTATTTTCACAGTATTTAATGCATTAACATTAACACAGTATTTAAGGCTGCCACTAAAACATTTTACACTAATATAAAAGTGGTCAATGTAGCTCATGCTCATATGATGCTTATTTGTTAAGACATGTGATGCATTTATAAAATTAATTTAATAAAAAATGACATCAATATGCGAGTCCAACATCTTTGTCCATACACCATTCATTCAAATATTGCCAGCTTAGCTGCCTTACCAGGCTTGTGCCCTTCTTTTTTAAAGACATGGCAACCTCTGTTAAGGCCTTTTCAACCAGAGATTTTGGAAAATGCGTCAGGGATTTGTTCGTGGAATGTTTGATTTTGGTTCATTAACACTGCCAATGATTTTTCTGGAATCTGTAAGCACTGTTCACATATAATGTGTTCTGTAAATGTTACGGCAATATTACTAGGTCCAGTATTAGTTTCTTGACAACGTTAACGTAATTTTTTTACTGATCAAAATGAAATGATAACATAATAAAAACTAATCAATGACGACGATAACTATGACAAAAATCTATTGACATTTTCATCAACAAATAAAAATCATACAAAGTGTCAGTGAGTGAGGGATAAAATCTGTGTGCTCAAAAGGTTAGACACACACATATAACTGAGGGACTTAATACAGCACTATGCAGGGCAATCAATCAAAGTACTGTGTGAGCCAATCAAAAGCATATGGAGAATATGGATTCTGTTGGCCAAAACAGAGAGGCTTAGGAATAGATTTATTCCTCAGGCCATTTGACTTCTTAATATGGACACACAATCCCGCATCTTAAGGACTCTGGTTGTGTAATGTTATTCCCAGTTTTATTGCACCTGCACTTTACTGTTTGTACAATGACATACACTTTTTGCACATTTTAGCTACAGTTCTACCTCAATCTCTGTTCTCTCAATTCAGATTTGTTTTGTTTTTCTCTCAACTAAATTTTTTTATACTTTTTTTCTGATTCCCCTATATATTTTTTGGCTTAACTTGTTGTATATATTGTATTAATTTTTTTCCAAATTTTTTAGTTGCACAGTCTAAAAGAGCATACCAGTCTTACATTTCACTACAGGTTGTATCTGCATATAACTGTGTATATGACAAATAAAAATTCTTGAATTGTGGTCTCGCGGTACTTTGATGTCAAATGCTATGAATGAGCCATCGTAGCACAAAATATAACACAAAATTGCGGGACATCAGCTTGCTGCATATGTCAAAAACTGTACAGAAAATGTAATGTCTGGTCTGAGCGAAGAGCAGACATGCATATCACATTTGATTTTGTCAAGGGACCCTTTATTAAACTTGTGATCCTATACAAAATAAAAACAAACGTGAAGTGCAAGAGTCATCCCTCAGCTTATTACATAGCACAGATGTTTTTATATATGCTGATACTTCTTTATCAGCTAACCTGAGCTAGTATGTATACGCCAAAATAAACCAGGGATCTCCTGTACTTATTGCCTGAGTAAGATGGTACATTATAAGATTGATTGACATAAAGATAATAAGTGTACAATTTCACTATCACCAAAAGACTATTTCTAAAAGAAAAGTCTGCTGTCTAAATGAACATGGACTAGGTCCTCTTTACGGGAGCGATCCCAGAACACTTACAACACGTGTTTGTGTACACACAAAAGGCTCTCTGCCAATTAACTGAAGATTTCTGGAATCAAAGTGCTGTGTGAATGGCGATTTAGTTACATGCTTTCTAGAATTTACCTCAGTGTTTTGAGTGTACAGTCTAGATGCTGTTGTACATCAGTAAGCATCTTCACTCCTGATTCTCCAGGATCATTTCCTGTGAGATCCAGCTCTGTCAGGTGTGAGGGGTTTAACTTCAGAGCTGAAGCCAAACTTTTATAACCTTCTTCTGTAATACTGCAGTTTGAAAGTCTGGAACAACAAGTTGACATTCTTTTACGATAGCGACATCAGATCATCAAATAATTTAAACTTTCTCTGAACAATATTCACTACTACTAAACTATAGTAAAATATATTATACTGCAGAACCATTTACCTGAATACAGTGGGTAAAAGAGACCTTTATTATAATGTCTAAACTCACCTGAGTATCTCTAATGTAGAGTTTTTTTGTAGTCCATCGGACAGCAGCTTCACTCCTGAATCCTGTAGTTTATTATTGCTCAGGTCAAGCTCCTTCAGACTGGTTGAGTCTGAACCAAGAACTGAAGCAAGAGCTGAACAACTTTCTTCTGTTAGATCACATTTATTTAGCCTAAAACATGTTAGATGAACTTATTACACTTCTTGCATTTCTTTTAATGAAAAAAAGATATGCATTTACACTGTATACTGCATCTTTAATTTATTAGTGTCAACATTCTATTGTTTATGTTTAACAGCTAACAAATCTTTAGTTACTCCTAAAATAAGGAAAAGAGACTTTGAAAACACTTTATTTTAACTAAAAGTCCGGTGTAGCACATTTTTGCTCATGTTTTTTTGTTGAAAATATGAGAATCGTTTGAAAGAATCGGGATCTCAATTCCTATTGAGAAAAATCGTGATTCACGTTTTAGCACGAACCGTGCAGCCCTCACAGCAAAATCACCAGTGTTAAATCAACACTGCTGGTGTATATATGGGGACGACTAAGTCTGGTGTTACTCATATAAACACCAGCAGTGCTGATTTAACACTGGTGATTTTGCTGTGCTAGTAAGTATGGTGGCACAAAATAAAACATGGTGTTTTTCTCAAGTGGATAAAAATGAGAACTACATTGTATGGTGGAAGAGCACTTAGTTTGCAACACTTCGACCTCGGTGCGTAGTAACATCCTCACTCATGACTACTCCCCCTCTCTCTCAAACTCAAAAGAGGGGGAGTAGTCAGGAGTGATGTTACTGCACCCGAGGTTGAAGTGCTGCAAACTAAGTGAAATAGTATTTCTAAAATTCATCATGAGTTATTGCTGTGTACCTTACAAAAACAAAAATTACATTAAAAAGATCATCATTTCAAATGCATTCTTCATAAATAATCTCAAAATTTGGTTTAAATTGAGTTCAGTGTTTTGTCTGTTTTCACACAACCTACCTCAGTATGTCTAGTTTACACTTTACATTCTCCAGTCCAGTGCAGAGCTCCTTTACTCCTGAATCCTGCAGACTATTATTGTTCATGTTGAGCTCCTTTAGACTGTTATCTGATTTAAAAACTTTAGCCAGACAAAAACAGCTATTCTCTGTGAGGTTACAATCATTTAACCTGCAAAAAAAAACTAAAATGAAACAATGTACAGGTATTTGCTAATTTAATGTTTAATAAATTAGTAAACATACCATATTTTCTAGACTATAAGTCGCTCCGGAGTAAGTCGCATCAGTTAAAAATGCCAGAGCAGAAGTTCCAGGACCCGCCAAACTATCAAAAAAGTGTGACATATAGTCCGGAAAATATGGTGTATACAGTATACATACTGTGGGTTATTTTCTTATAATCCAAAGGACCGAAGTCAATTATTCTACTTATTCCACGTTTACCACAAACATCGCTCCAGTGGTTATTTTAAAACATTTGACAAGTTAGGTGTGCGTTTTACAGAAAAATAATCAACACCCATGGAACATTTCTCAGCCAATAAGAATAAAGCATTCAACAGGCCCATGGTGTATATACAGATGTGGCCTTTAAAAATGCGCGTTTCTGAGAGCAGAATGCCGCGAGCACTTCCGAAATTCTGCCAGATCCTGCAGAAGGGGGGTTCGGTGGGGGACGCAGGAAATACAAAAACCTGTAGATGGCAGTCGTGTTTCATGTAGGCCATACTGACGGCAATTTTTGTGCTTGACTTCATGCTGAGAGTATACTGTATGATATTGAAGTAACATGACACGGATTTTCTGTGTTTAGGCGATAGACTTTGATGTCATACAAGTGCACGCTTTTTTGGCAAACATTTCGTTGGCGAAGTTTTCTTTTGCCAGTTACATAAACAGTCACATATTCTTCATCCGACTCAAACGCGCATCATTTGTCTTTTTATTTTCCGTGTACTTACAGTAGAAGAGACGTGATGTATGATAACTGAGTCTTATAAAAAAATAACTCGCGAAGACCTTTGAAGAGACCGAGCGCATTTACGCAATATCATTAACTAGTTTATCTAATTTTACATTTAGTTCATTTTTGCATTTTGCAGCTTTAACATGGTTGTGTTGCGCTTTTCTGCATTACTGAACAGTAGGAATATAAGTAGAAATATAAGAAAATATAAGGTAAGCGTGTTGGGTGTATTTCCTAATTATAAGCTTTTGGGAAATTGCACCAAAACTAAACGTGCATAAAAACATAAACAAGTCATTCAAATAAGCGAAAAATATTTTTTATGAGCTCAAAATTTTGAATATGATGTGCTATTGCAAAAAATTGCCCATCTCTAAAGGAGAATATTCATCTTTAAAGTTGAAGAAACAAAAAATTAATGTACTGATAAGCATTTGTCTATATATATTAGGGATGTGCCCGAAGCCAAATGCGTTATTCGGAAGGGCACGGATAATGGCTTTAAAACGAATAACGAATTCATCCGAATAACAGAAAAAATATTCGGCCAGACATAATCAAGTGTTTACTGTAACAGCTAAATTATAAAGCCCTTAAAGCACACATAATATGTGTGTTAAGTGAATGAGTGTAATCTATAAAATTACATGAATGACATTTTCTGCGCGTCCCTTATTTAGAAACTCAAGATGTTTTGGAATTAGTTGTAACACGCTCCTATAATATCAAACTTCTTTTAATCCAACTGTAAAAAATACCCTTTTTTTTTTGTTTTATTTAATTACACAAGACCAGTAAACCTTGATAAAATGCTGCACTCTGACAATAAAAACGAAATATTCGTTAATAACTCCGTGCCTCCGTGACTTCGGTCACAGATGATCTTTTAATTAGTTCAAGTTAAAGCCAGCTTCATTGTAAATCTAGGTGAATATAAAATAAACAAGTAAATAGATAAAAATATGAAAATTGTAACATTTTAAAAGCAAAATTTATACTGAAGATTATTATGACATGAATTGCAATTAACATTAAAAAAAAGTTAGTAAATAACAGCTGAAACATTTGAATTACATCTTTCTAATTACATTGTTTAAAATAATTTTGCTTGTTTTGAACTAAGTCAAAACTGACTTTTAAATAATAGAGCATATACTGTTATTTGAAATTATAAACAAATATCTGATTATTAACTAATTTAGATGAAGATTAATGAGAATTTTTTTTTAAACAATTCGTTCTGTTCACGCAAACGCTGTAGGCTATGGACATATTTAATAATGAGCTTAACAAGTTTGTTGTAATGCTATATGCTTTCGTAAATTCTTGCCAAAACAGATGTTTTTTTACTATTCTGTCAGTGCAGGTACTTGCGTGTCTGTGCGTTGCGTTTCGGATCTGTTAGTCAGCGCGAGTCTTGTTGATCTTAATAACTTTTTAACATAAATCAGTCCCGAACTTTATCTCTCTTAATAACTCTTTAAACATCAAGCAAGTCCTGCATTTTATTTTCAAATTCCTGCATGTTTTTAAACCGAAACTAAGATGTCAGACATGACATGCATCTTAGTATTAATCATTTCACTCTCAGAAAACGTATTAGATGTTTAATTAATAGAGTTTTTGAAAACATCCCACTCATTTAGACAGAATGGGTCACATATGTAATGTGCTGAAAGACACAATAAACGCTTAAAGCGCTCTCAAGTTCAACGCAGATAGGCACAAGCTGTATGAGGCTTTGAAAATTAGAAGTTTGTTTTCCATTAATGAGAATCAAGTTATTTGTCTTTTTGATAAAAAATGTGTAATATTATTTTTTATAAATATTTACAGTTATTTAAGTTATAATTATAATAAAAGCAAAAATTCATTTAAAATTGTTAAACATATTTAATGCTAACTATACTTACAAATTCAGAAAATATTTTTTACAGTGTATAAATAAAACGACATGAAGGAAGTTCATTCCAAAATGTAATGCGTCTCTAGTGTAGCAGCTACCAGTGACACAGAAAGTCAAGAAATTAAAAACCACCCACCCCCAGGTCTGCCAATTCTTTGCCAACCCCCAATTCTAATCGCCTCTCAGGGAACAACCAAACAAAAGAAAACCGGTTTTTCAAGTTTTGACCAGCGTGTGGCGTTTTAATTCCCACCCTTGCAGTTCCTTTGTTTAAATGCAAATCTAGGCCTACTACATACGCTGTAAGTTATTTTAAATGAATGTTTATAACTAAAATTGAGTGGATATCGGGTAACGTAATTTGACATATGATGCATTTCTGTCAGTTCACACGCTCACACGCCAAACCGTGTAAGCTATTTCTCACGCTGAGAAGTAAAATAGAACTTTTCCTGCTATACAATTAATAAAGAGGTGCTGGTATACACAGAGCATTCCTGTCGAGTTTAGCAGTACTGTTTTTAGGTGTGGTCAACTTTACGCAGCGACGCAAGAGCAGACAAGCAGATTACGTCAGAGTACCGCGAGAAATAAGGCGGAGGAGGTTGGTTTCAATCGCTCTCGCGGTACTCTGATGTCATCCACTCATGTTTGAGTCTGTATCAGATGAAAATACAGATTTTGAGGAACAACTTATTGTTTGGAGATTGTCAATGGACGTTTCTTAGTAGTAAGTTTGTTTTTCAGTATGGACCAAAACGCCAAATGCATAAAATAAAAATGTAGTAATATTGTAATGTATTGGAATGATATGTTTTCTAAAATGTTTAAAAATGAACAAATCAGTTGTGCGAAACTACACAGATATATTTTTTAATGAAACATATTCAGTGGTTTCAGTGCCTCATGGTGGGGTTGAACCGCTGGTTCAGTTTACCCCATCTGGTTCACTTTGCCCCACAGCCACCATTTTGGGAAAACTGCCTATAGTAATTCAGGCTAATCTTTAGCTAAATCATTCACATGGTTTTATACATTAGCCTATCATGGTATAAATATTTAGACCTGAATAAATCTACTTTGACATAACAACCTGGTATGTATAAATTTTACTTTGATATAAAAACTGTTTTTTTGTAAAAAAAAATCACTTTAATCATAACTCTTTAATTTGTCCTTCTCTTTAACATAGCCAAATAGAAATTATGGTTGCTACCTGTATTTGTGGTCACACGGCTACAAATCTGTATGGTTGCCTAGATAAAGGCTTATTTTGCTCCACTCTCCCCTACTTTGTATTAAGAAACGGCTATTGTTTACAGAAGCCGGAGCGCGAGCTACAAACTACAGAGCAAGTGCGCGGGTGCACAATGGTGAAAGAGCAACACACGATGTAAATAACTAAACCAGTGCTCGCAGTACAGACACTTTATATTTGAGCGTACTGCGTACCTTCACTTTCTTTTGCATGCCACCACTTCTCATGTTGCTGGTACTCTGCTGTAAAGAGTCAAAGGGCGTTTATATGTGGCGCTGCGCAGACAGTTCGGCACCGAAGACATCAAAGTACCGCGAGAGCAAGTCGAAATGATACAAATGTTCCGACTTTCCCTTTGTTCTCGCGGTACTCTGATGTCAAACGCCGACCAGTCAGCGCCGCACCATTTAAAGTCGAACACACAAAGCGTCAAGGTCTGAGCCCGGTTTCACAAAAGCACTTATGAATGAACGATTACTCCAGAGCACTCGTAGATCTACGATGATTTTCAAGTGCAACTTAAGTTACGAAGCCTTTGGGAAACAGCCCGTAATTCTAAGATGATTCGTACGATCGTTTTTACGATCTACTTACCCTCACAATGCTTTTGGGAGACCCGGCCATGGTCATGACTTGCACATTGTGTGTTGCTTTAGTTTAATATAAAGTGCTCATTTGGTTTGGTGTATTTTGAGTGTGGCAGTCATTCTATTAGCCCCAATCAATCACAAATCATCGCTTCTCCTATTTCTTAGTAGATGAACTGAATATAATCTGCTGTCATCTGCAGTTATATTTACAGAGACCAGTATTCATTCGATTTTAAGAACTTTTTTTGCCACTTTTAAAACTGCAAAACTAAATAAAAAAGATCATATGATATGCCGAATGAGCATATAAACATATGTTTTCTTGTTCGCTCCACGGGTTTAAACGCCGTTTTTTTTCTAAAGAATAATGTTACAACTTTATTGGTGGTGGTTGAAAATAATTTATATTGCAGAATAATTTATATTGCATTTTAGCGCAATATAAATGTATCATATTGTTATTCTTAATATAAGAGAATACTCATATATTTTTACAACACTTTTAACTTTAAAACATACATATAAAGATGCTTAGTACAATAGCTTTGCTTCTGACAACAAGTTTCTGTAATACATCAGTAAATCAATCACAAAATGTGTTGACAGTGCCGAATAAAATGCTTGTCAATTCAAACAAAGCTGAAAGGTGTATAAAACCGCTTGAATAACCAATATCTGAACTGTGCTCTTTTGCATACCTCTACTTTTCTCATGTCTTTCTTTATACCACCTTTATCTCTTTAAAATATTGCTACTTTTAGAAATAATGTGTTTGCATTTTTTTGTATACTGCACACTTTATTTGCATCAACTATACCCATAATAACATTTTCTACATTTTTCTTTCAATAAAGATAAACATATTTATTATTGTCTTAACTTAAAACTTTGTTTTTTTTAATTTATAAATTAGATTATATATAAATAAGTTTTGAAAACTGTTGAATGCGAATGTCTGAGATAAGGTATCTGGAAGGAGACACGGCGTGTTTGTCTATATAGCCACATGTTATTAAATTTATTATTTTACTCACACATTTCACAAAGTACAAATTGTAGGTGTAAATATTCATAAACTCAACACTTCGGAGGTGTTTTCCGTCCGTAAAAGGCGCAGTTTCTCTATTCGCTATTTTATTAGATACGCTTATAATATAATATACATTTTAAATTAAAAAGTCTGTTCTATTTCTTATCATTTATTTTGGTTTGACCAAATAAAAAAATACATAAGTGACATTAGGAGATTTTATTAAGATAAATTATACACTTTTTATATAAATAAGTTTTGAAAAGTGTTGAATGCGAATGTCTGAGATAAGATATCTGGAAGGAGACGCGGCGTGTTTGTTTATAAAGCCACATGTTATTAAATTGATTATTTTACACACACATTTCACAAAGTACATATTGTAAGTGTAAATATTCATAAACTCAACACTTCGGGGGTGTTTTTTGTATGTAAAAGGCACAGTTTCTCTGTTCGCCAATTTATTCGATGCAGTATAGCCTACATATAAAGTCAATTTAAAATAAAAATGTCTGTTCTATTTCTAGTCATTTATTTTGGTTTGACCAACTAAAAAATACATAAGTGACATTAAGAGATTTTATAAAGTTATTTTAATCCATTATTTTAATGATATTTACAAAGCCACTGGACATTTTTACAGATATGAATTACGGCTGAAAGGATTTTTAAAAATCACAACACTGCCTATATGCGCAAAAAAAGGTATAATTAAAGGTATTATAAATATAAATATGTAAAACTAAATAAAGATATCATATGCCAACTGTACAGTATGTAAGCATAGGCCTATGTTTTCTTGTTCGCTCTGCGTGGGTTTAAACACTGTTTTTCTAAAGAATCATTTTCATTTTACAAACTTTATTGGTGGTGGCTGAGAAGAATTCCTCTTTCCATATGTAAAGCATTTTAGCGCAATATACATGTGTCATATTATTGTTCTTAATATATAAGAATACTAATATATTTTTACAACACTTTTAACTGTAAAACATGTATTTTTTATACCACATTAATCTCTTTAAAATATTGATACTTTTAGAAAAATTTACATAATTATAAATATTATGAACAAACAATGAAACGAAGTCAAAATTCGACAACACAAATAATTAAGATATTCATTGTAAATAGAGTTACGTGTAGGCTCACACTAAATTCTCCGTTGCACTTAGTATAAATGCATTGTACATACAGTCATCGTTGTATGCGCTGTTATGCTGGCACTTTGCTGTTTTAATAGCAATGTTAAATATACGGCAATGCCCTTATTAACTTCTGGAAACAACCGTAATGACAACGCATATAAAGATTTCGTTTTTTATGCGCCACCTGGTGGATTTTCTGTGAAGCGAAAAACATTGAGGGAAAAGGCAAAGTAGCCCCCCCCGAAAACACTTGCAGAATTCTGCGAGACTCCGTGAATGCCGCGGGAGAAAACACGCATTTTTAAAGGCCACATCTGTATATATATATATACACGTGTATTTGTACCGGACCGTTCATAAATGTATTCAGGAATTGAATGTTAGTTAAATGCAAGGTTTTAGTAGAAAACGTTTAAAAGAAGGTTAAGAAGAGATTTATCTACATTTATAAAATAATGTAAAAAAGTATGTTATTTAGTAGAGAACTTTGCAGCAGTATTTTATTTATTATTCTTTTTTATTTTATATATATTTTATTTATTATATTTTAATAAAAAGTGTTTAAAAAAGTGTAAATAAATTGTTAAAAAAGTTTATAGTAATAAACAACCTGCAGTTTAATATATGCATTTTCCCCCTTACTGTACTGAAAATGAACCGAACCGTATATATATATATTTATATATTTATATTAGGGCCGGGACTTTAACGCGTTAATTAAGATTAATTAATTACACAAAAAATAACGCGTTAAACATTTTAACGCATTTTAATCGCACTTATTAATAGAGTCATTCGTAAATGCTGCAGACCCTGTTTTAGTCCGAGAACTCCGGGGTTGTGATGCAGTGTAAATAAAAGTAGACGGAACCTAAACGAACGGCTGATTTTAACGTGACAACGCATCAATTTCAAAGTAAAAATGATTTATTCTGGTAAATGGAGGTTTGCAACGGAGGTTTTGCCCAATAAACATCTACCAACAAACTACAGATTATTTTAACATGTATCGTAATGTCTGTTATATGTTAATGTTTGAGTATTGTTGGGTTTAAATATTGTTGTAATGTTGTTTTGTTTTAATTTAATTAGTTTATTACGAGTTTAATTTAAGTTTTGTTTGCTACTTTAAAACGAATTTCGTTTCAAATAATTTGTCTCGTAATTATAAACAATGTTTTGTTGTTAGGTTTTGTGAATATAAATTAAAAAGAACATTAAAAGCAACACCGTGCATCTCATTGATGCATATGCTACCGAATGCCAAAACATGCAGTGAGTAGCCTATATCACTTACTTTTCAAAAAATCAGCCTGGCAGTGCCCAGAAGTTACATTTACACGCGCATTTAGAGCATACTGTAGCAGCACGTTTGATTTGCGGTGTGCTTAAGACTTTTAAAAATCAACTTCATATTAATTTTAATAGGCTACTTTGACGGAGGACATGCATAGAGAACAGCGACGGCAGGTAAAGGAAAAAAGTTAAACGAATAGAGTCAGTTTGTAAGAACATTTTTAAATTGACTATAAGATCATCAATATGAACTCTGAACAATGAACTATTATAAACATAACAGCAAGAAAAGCTGAAGAGGAACTCGCAACATTAAAGCAATAAGCATTTATGTAGGCTAAAGCTATATATCACCTCTTATTTTTTTTAATTTAGTTAAGTTTCAATGGTAACACTAAAGGCGTGTACATTATGCAGCGCTTTTCACATCCGAATCTCACTTAAGAAACCTATAAACGATGTGCAACTTAAAAAATATATTATGCACATTTTTATATATTTTAATTTTAATATAGGCTATATAGTATATTGTTTTGTTGTTTTTATACGCGAGGTGGGGCATCCGCGCACATAGGTACCAGAACACAGACAGTCAAAACCTGAGAAGTCCCGAACCCTGCAATATTAAACAAACTACTTTAAGAAATGCGGGCCAGGAAGCGGGTCGGGTATAATATATATATATATTCTTTGCGGTCCGAGTTGCGGGCAGGTTGTTTATACATTGACCCGCGCATCACTGGTAAGCGTCGATAAGAGCATGGTTGTGTGTAAGATATGCAACAAGGAATTCACATATCACCGCAGCACATCGAGCCTCAAGTATAATCTCAATGCAAAACATACAGCAGCTAGCGTGGACATTAGCCCGACTCCGGGTACAACGACTTGGTTGAACAAAAATAAACAATATTTTGTTAAGCTTATGTATTCAGTCATTATTCATAAAAATCCATGTAAAAATACTTCTTAATGTTCTCAGGTCAAATATTTATATGAGATTAAAATGCGATTAATTTAGATTAATTAATTACAAAGCCTCTAATTAATTAGATTAATTTTTTAATCGAGTCCCGGCCCTAATTTATATATTTATATTTAAGCAATATCGCCCGAGTAGGAGTGTGATATAGCTCTATATCATCACGGCTGTGATTGCCTATGGCCTCGTGCCTCTGCCCTAATCAAAGCCGTGCCGATATAGAGCTATATCACACGACTCCGAGAGCGATATTGCTTTTATACAACAGTTCGACAGCACACATTTGCAAAAAGAAAACTAGAAAACAACAACGGAGTTATTTTAAAACCCTCTTTGTTTGGGAACTACTTCTTCCGCCACGGATTTTAGGGCTGCCAGAATGACAGGTAACACTTTCGGCTGCTTTGAATCTCATAACAACTCAATGGAAGGAAAAGCCGTTTCTTTATATTACCGTTTCTTGGTCACAAAGTGTAGTTTTAAGATTAGTTCAGTCGGGAATATATATGTATTATATTTAAATCTACAGTCGATTAGTAAAGATAGCGCCTGTTTGAACGTTTGCTTAGTGAGATTCGGTACGTATGAGAACCAAAGCATGAGCGGACGTCAGTGTTCACTTGCCTCGCTGACCACCTCCCTCAGAGCTACATCTCTGACAGGGATTCCCTGGCTCTCAATATATATATATATTAGAGCTGGGCATAGATTAATCTAGATTAATCTCATACAAAATAAAAGTAATTTTTTGCATAACATATGAGTTTGTGCTGTGTGTAATTATTATATATACAGTGGGGCAAAAAAGTATTTAGTCAGCTACCAATTGTTCAAGTTCTCACACTTAAAAAGATGAGAGAGGCCTGTATTTTTTGTCAAAGGCACACGTCAACCATGAGAGACAAAATGAGAAAAAAAAATCCAGAAAATCACATTGTCCGACCCTCCAAGAATTCATTTGCAAATCATGGTGAAAAATAAGTATTTGGTCAATAACAAAAGTTTATGTCAATACTTTGTTATATACCCTTTGTTGGCAATGACAGAGATCAAACGTTTTCTGTAAGTCTCCACAAGGTTTTTACATATTGTTGCTGGTAGTTTGGCCCATTCCTCCATGCAGAGCAGTGATGTTTTAGGGCTGTCGCTGGCCAACTCAGATTTTCAACTCCCTCCAAAGATTTTCTATGGGGTTGAGATCTGGAGACTCGCTAGGCCACTCCAGGACCTTGAAATTATTCTTACGAAACCACTCCTTCTTTGCCCGGGCGGTATGTTTGGGATCACTGCCATACTGAAAGATCCAGCCACGTTTCATCTTCAATGCCCTTGCTGACGAAAGGAGGTTTTGAGTCAAAATCTCACGATACATGGCCCCATTCATTCTTTCCTTAACTCGGATCAGTCGTCCTGGTCCCTTTGCAAAAAAACAGACCCAAAGCATGAGGTTTCCACCCCCATGCTTCACAGTAGGTATGGTGTTCTTTGAATGCAACTCAGCATCTTTCTCCTCCAAACACAAGAAGTTGAGTTTCTACCTAAAAGTTATGTTTTGGTTTCATCTGACCATATGACATTCTCCCACTCTTCTTCTGGATCATCCAAATGCTCTCTAGCAAACTTCAGACGGGTCCGAACATGTACTGGCTTAAGCAGGTGGACACATCTGGCACTGCAGGAATTGAGTCCCTGGCTGCATAGTGTGTTACTGATGGTAGCCTTTGTTACTTTGGTCCCAGCTCTCTGCAGGTCATTCACTAGGTTCCCCCATGTGGTTCTGGGATTTTTGCTCACCATTCTGGTGATAATTTTTACCCTACGGGATGAGATCTTGCGTGGAGCCCCAGATCGAGGGACATTATCAGTGTTCTTGTATGTCTTTCATTTTCTAATAATTGCTCTCACAGTTGATTTCTTCACACCAAGCTGCTTACCTATTGCAGATTCAGTCTTCCCAGCCTGGTGCAGGTCTACAATTTTGTTTCTGGTGTCCTTTGACAGCTCTTTGGTCTTGGCCATAGTTGAGTTTGCATTCTGACTGTTTTAGGTTGTGGACAGGTGTCTTTTATACTGCTAACAAGTTCAAACAGGTGCCATTAATACAGGTAACAAGTGGAGGACAGAGGATCCTCTTAAAGAAGAAGTTACAGGTCTGTGAGAGAAAGAAATCTTGCTTTTTTGTTATTGACCAAATACTTATTTTCCACCATAAATCGCAAACAAACTCTCAAAAAATCAGACAATGTGATCCTCTGGATTTTTTTCCTCATTTTGTCTCTCATAGTTGAAGTGTACATATGATGAAAATTACAGGCCTCTCTCATCTTTTTAAGTGGGAGAACTTGCACAATTGGTGGTTGACTAAATACTTTTTTGCCCCACTGTATATAAATACCCACACATTCATGTATGTATTTAAGAAACATTTACATGTGTATAAATATTTATTTATATTTTTATATATTCTAAATTATATATAAATTAAAAAACTATATTTAAATAAAACATGTGTTCAATGTATATATGTGTAAGTGTGTGTGTTTAAATATACATAATATTTACACACAGCACAAATTCATATATTATGCAAAAAATTACTTTTATTTTGTATGAGATTAATCTAGATTCGCACATCGAGCCTCAAGTATCATCTCAATGCAAAACATACAGCAGCTAGCATGGACATTAGCCCGACTCCGGGTACAACGACTTGGTTGAACAAAAATAAACAATATTTTGTTGCTTAAGCTTATGTATTCAGTCATTATTCATGGTACACTCTTAGAACGAATGTGTTAAAAACAACACATTAGTGTTGATTCTGGGATAACACACTAACTGCGTCGTCCTGGAATCCACCCATCTCTGTGTTATTATTGAAACATCACATTTTGTGTTACTTTTAACACAACATGTGTTATACTTGAACACAAAATGACACATAATGTGTTAAAAGCTTACCACACAATGATGTGTAAAAAATTAACACATCCTTTCTAAGAGTGTATACTAAAAATCCATGTAAAAAAATTACTTCTTAATGTTCTCAGGTCAAATATTTATATGCGATTAAAATGCGATTAATTTAGATTAATTAATTACAAAGCCTCTAATTAATTAGATACATTTTTTTAATCGAGTCCCGACCCTAATATATTATATATATTCTCCATATATATATATATATATATATATATATATATATATATATATATATATATATATATATATATAGTGAAATATTTATTGAATAATGAGATTTTTAGTTTTTGGGTGAAACTTCTCTTTAAATTACTTACAGAGCTCTTTTGGAGTTTTTAACGACCATCTCTAGTCTACGAAGACACTCATCTGATTTCTTGAATTTCTGAAGCTCAAAGTCTTCCAGCTCCACGTCTGATGTCACCAACACAAAAGCCAAAGCTGACCACTGAGCAGGCGAGAGGTCAACAGATGAGAGACTTCCACTGTTTAGTTGGTCTTGAATTTCCTTCACCAGAGTTTGGTCATTCAGTTCATGCAGACAGTAGAACAGATTGATGGACCTTTCTGGAGACAGATTTTCATTTAATTTCTGTTTGATGTACTTCACTATTTCCGTTTTGGTCTGCTCACCATTTTGGTCCTGCTGCGTCAACAGACCTCGTAGGAGTGGCCGATTGGACTTTAGTGACAGGCCAAGTAGGAAGCGAAGAAAAAGGTCTAGATGACCAGTGTCACTCTCAAGTGCCTTGTTCACTGCAGTCTTAAGCAAACCACACATCGTTTCATTTGTGCCCTCCTGCTCTGTGTGCTTCTCAGCAAATACATTTGTCTTCTTGCTATCTAGAAACAGATGTGCATAAAGAGCTGCAACAAACTCTTGAAAACTCATGTGAACAAAGGAGTATGTGGTAGCAACTCTGATCCCTGTTTCCTCCTTAAAATTTTGGGTAAACATACCTGAGTATGCTACTACATTAGAGAGATCAATACCGCTTTCTTTCAGTTCTGAGTCATAGAAGATCAGGTTGTTTCTTTTAAGTTGCTGAAATGCTAGGTTTCCCAGTGAAGAGATATCCTCTTTATTCCAGGAAATATCTGGTCCATATTCTCCGTCATACTTTCGACTGCTGTGCAGGATCTGAAATCGGAAATAATGTGTGTACATCTGGGTCAGAGTTTGAGGTGTATCATCAGTATCTAATCCTTGTGGTGACTCAAGGGTTTCATCAGACTGATTGGTTTTCTTTTCCAAAATGTTCTGGAGCACAGTGGCTGAAATCCAGCAGAAGACTGGGATGTGACACATGATAAAGAGGCTTTTTGATTCCTTAACATGCTTAATGATTTTTTCAGCCAGAGTCGTATCCGGGATTTTTTTTCTGAAGTACTCCTGTTTTTGTTCATCGTCGAACCCTCGTACCTCTGTCACCCGGTCGATACATTCAGGAGGTATCTTACTGGCTGCTGCTGGTCTGCTGGTTATCCAAATGAGAGCAGAAGGAAACAGATTTCCCTTAAAGAGATTTGTTAGGAGAACGTCCAAAGGGACTTTCATTGTAACATCACGGCAAATCTCATTATCCTTAAATTTCAGAGGAAGTCTGCATTCATCCAATCCATCAAAAATTAAAATGATTTTAAATTTATCAATCCTCGTAAAATTCAGTCCTTTTGTTTCTGGGAAATAGTGAATAATAAGGTCCATCAGACTCAGTGTATCTTTCTCCTGTAAGTTTATCTCTCTGAAAGGAAGTGGAAATATGAAGGTGATTTCCTTATCGACCTCCTCTTTTACAGCCCAATCCAGAACAAATTTCTGCACAGAGACAGATTTTCCAATCCCGGCAACTCCTTTTGTCAGCACAGTTCTGATATACTTGTCTTCTTCAGTTTGTTTAAACACGTTTGTATAGTTAACAGATTTCTCTTGTATATCAGGACGCTTAGAATCGGACTGAATCTGTGCTATATCGTGTCCGGCGTTGACCTGTTCACCCTCAGTTATATAGAGCTCGGTGTAGATTTTATTTAAGGATGTGGAGTCACCGTGCTTTGCAATTCCTTCAGATACACACTCAAACCTCTTCTTCAGGTTTCTTTTTATTGGTCGCTGATGAATGGAGATTAGCTCATCTGAACACACACAAACACAGAAACAAAACTATAGACATTAATCATACAGTACATTCTCTCCTACATTTTATAACTAAGCAAGGTTTGAGAGCCCAAGCTATATTGTAAGAATCTCAGCTGCACGGCACTGTCCGACCTGAAACATTACCATAATATTAGGCCCAGGATCCATTTAAAAAGCAACAATATAACAGATGGTTCTGTCAAAAGCCTCTTACCTTGTATATCATCAGCTACTTTATCTTTCTTCATTTGTCTTAGGAAGTAGAGTGTGATATCAAGGGCTGCTTCTTTGATTTTGCTTCTAGCCTCCTCAAAGTCCTTCACAAAGTATTGTGTGTTTTCTTTTTTTATTATTTTCTTAAATTTGTCCAGCTCATTTTTAAAAAAGACGATTATTATTTGCTCAAGTTCCTGTACAAAACAAGTAAAGCATTGTTAACATTTAAATGGTGCATTCCCTAGTAAAAAACAATATACTAAATTGTCAGATTAATTAAATTAAAAAGTATAATATTAATATAATTATAAAACTTTATAAAACAAATATATTTTGAAAAGGTACTTTTCAGGTTTCGGCCAAGAGAATCTAAAATTTTAGCTTTCGGACAAGGATTTTAATTTCAGTCCATCACCACACTCTAAAAAATGATTAGTTGACTTTGCTTAAAAACATTTGGAAATGTATTGTATTGCCTTAAAAAAACAAGTAAGCAAATTCCAAACCAAAGTAAAAAATATATATTTGGTTATGTACACATGAAGATAACCCTCTGGGGTCTAAGAGGTTTTTAGGGCCCTGGGGAAGTTTTGACATGCACTGACATTTCTGCTTTTTTCTGTTGCTTAAAACATATTAATGGCAAAAGTCTCATAACACTGTGTTCAGCAAAAACTGGGCTACTATATTAAATGATTAACATGTATGTACATGTTTGTATTTTTGAGAGAAAAATGTTTATATGTGGTTTTGAAAAAGCTAAATTTTTAAGTCACTGATATAAGTCAACAAAACTCATTCTTAACATGTTTTCCCAAGACTTTTTAAAACAGGATCTAGTAGTCTAGAGTTTTTTCTTCAAAATGATGTGAAAATCATTCGGCCTACTCATTCACATGAAACAATATATTGATTTACAATTTCTAAGACACTTTTGCTTGGGAAAGGCTGTATGCGTAGAGGCGGGAAAGTTCCTGAATAATCAGTGATTGACAGCTGAGAAACAAAAGCGTTGCATAATGAGCCACATAAAGGGCCTTCATATATATATATATATATATATATATATATATATATATATATATATATATATGAAGGCCCTTTATGTGGCTCATATATATATATTACACAAACCATAGTAATCATGGTAAATGTACTGTTTTTGGCCATCGTAAAAATGAACACAGGGTTGGCCAGCGAGAGGTTTACTTTTGTGCAGGTACAAGTTTAAAAGAAGAACTGACTATCGTTGTCTGGCCTCTTATTTGTTTTTGTAATCATTATAGTACAAACACAACAAGGGACGAGCTAACTTATCAATGTTTGTTTACAGCCGCCGCCACCATTACTCCCTCACATGTTGATCATGAAAGCAGTGAATGTTTGCATGCAAGTGATCCTGTGTTTAAAAAAATTGTTGTGCGAAGATACGGTTAGATGCAACTAAATAAGGATTGTACTGTTTGCAATCGCGTATTTTATAAGAATACCAAAAAGCGTGTCCAGTTTCCTGACTCTTGTGTTTGTGTATGCGCGTTCCCGTCGCATAAACTATTTGACAGAAGGACAAAGAAACACTCGCGGTCTGGAGATACTGACAGATGTGACCAGTCACAGAAAGTAGTCGGATCTGGGACATTTTAAGTTATTCACAGATTCTGAAAGTGCAGTTTCTAAACGATGTGTAACACATCTAAATCTGATAAGATTTGGAGAAGTTGTGACCATTTGAATATAACACATTCAAGAAAGAGAATGCCGAGAAATTTGAGAAAGAAGAGTTAGCACTTTTCCCTGGCTGGAGAGATAATAGGGCTCATTTACATCTCAGTTAGCTAAGCCATACCCCCCTGTAAAGCCGTTTTGAGTTACAGATGTTCTAGCATCATATGTAGTATTTTATGGCAGAAGTCTGGATGAAAAATAAACAGAACTTTTTACCTTTGTGGGGATCACAAGTCGAATCCAGTCTGTTTCAAATGTGTGAATAATCCAATGACCATTTTTGTCCACAAATGCGTATAATCCGTGAAATATAGATATATAGTCTATTGTTTACATCAGATTTCGCATGACCATCTGTTAAATAGAATATAATATACAATCTGAGGACTATTTACATCGTAACATGTAAGGGTATATGAGATTATGCTGCGTTCCAGGCGACCTGTAACCTGTAAATCAAGACTTCAAAAGCACGACTCACGACTCTGAACTGGGAGTACATCGATCTAGTACGAGTTCACGAGTGGGAAGTCACGGGTTTGACTGCCGTTCCAGTGCACTTTCACAGGTAGAAGGTTGTGAAAACAGGTTACAGGCTGCCTGGAACGCGTACTCCCAGTTCAAAGTAGTAAGTCGTGGGTTTGAAGTCGTGATTCACGGGCTCAAAAACCTGCCTGGAACGCAGCATTACACTCCGGTACGTTCCGTTAAACACATGAACCCGCCTTCAAAGTTGTATTTAAAATAGGGAGGTAGTATAATAGATAATTCAGCGCCGTCGAAAACGTGACGTCCTTTAGAGATGTTACCAATCGCTCGCTCGTTCCTCTATCAGCCAATGACTTCATGGAAAATATTGATAGACAAAACATGTAGCCAATTATATAAAGAGTTCAACAATCTCTGTGTAACTTATATGTATTTAACTTCATGCTGCGCTGCAAGAACTGACAGAGAGATGACGTCAAAGTACCCCGAGAGCGAGTCGAATTAAACTACTCCGTAAGATTTCTTGAAGAGCTCTCGCCGTACTTTGACGTCATCCGACTGCGGTGCTGCATAAAGTCAGTGACGCAGCTGACGTACGGTGCGGCAGACTGTTATTTGTTCCGCCCCAGCTTCTTTATTTTTCTTTTTTTTGCGCCCGAGCTTTGTTTACACTCTGTGGAGACGCACGCAATAAGTTTGAAAAAAAAACTTAGCAAACATGTCTGAGGAACAGGGCAGCCGCGTCACTACAGTCAGGTGACTTCACGCTCGAGCCGGAAGAGAAGACAATGCTGAATGAAGTCGTAATTCTTGCTATTTTTGGACCAAACTGTATTTTCGATGCTTCAACACATTCTTACTGACCCACTTATGTCACATGGACTACTTTGATGATGTTTTTATTACCTTTCTGGACATGGAAACCGTACATAGATTTCCAATGAAGAGGACAGAAAGCTCTCGGACTAAATCTAACGTTAAAACATCTTAAACTGTATTCCAAAGATGAACGGAAATCTTCCGAGTTTAGAACAACATATGGGTAAGTTATTAATTACATTATTTTCATTTTTGGGCGAACTATCCTTATTTAGCAGTCACGCTGTTCCCTTTGTAGGCGGAGGCGAAAACACAAGCTTATACAGTATGTAAATATACACACAGACAATGAAAAAAGCCTACTTCAACCGCAAAATTTACGCTTTTAAATATACAAAAACTGCTATGGAGAGGCTTCTTTGTGATCTCAACTAACAGATTCTGCAATAAAACGAAAATCACAAATTTTGAAAAAAAACTTTGTTTCTCATTTTCTCGAAACTTGTGCTGCCAACTTGTGTCACTGGTTTCCGTGACAGGTCACATATACGCAAGTAAATAAGGATTTAGATGTAATGTTTGGTGAACTCGGATGAAACAACAAGGAATGGAGAGACTGGATTGTGAATTGCGTATCCATTGACTGCAGGAGGCACGAGTTATGCATATGATTGTCTCTGCTTTTTCAATTCAATGGCGCGGGGGTCTGGCAATCTCATCTTATTACAGATAAACAGGTAACAGGAGAAAGACGGTACCTCTCCTCCTTCTCATACAGTTTACACCGAATGACAATATCTGTTTTCGATCTCACTTACATCATTTAAAATCAGACATTCCAAGCATTATGTAGACATTTATATTTCTATTCGTTATTCGAAGTATTCGTTAAGTTACAGTTAATTTTTAAAAAAATAGAAACTTTAACGTTTTAAATGATGTATAAATCATATAAAGCGTTCATACTGCTTAATCTGGCTGGCTCGGAAGCAATCGAGTGCGAGCGAACGTTCGTCTATGCACCCGCTGTGTATGCAGGAGAGGGAGAAAACCGACAAATAATGAATCAGGCTGAATCATGCGAGGACCCAGAATGTCTAAAATGCAAGTTTCGCGAACTTTGCAGCCCACAAACAAACATAACGATGGAAAGACACAAATTTAATTCAAGAGACCAAAAGCCAGGAGAAACAATCAAGGCATATGTAAGTTATCTACGAAACAAAGCACAAAGTTGCAGGTTTGGAGATTTACAGGAAGAATTGATAAGAGATCGACTCGTGTGCAGAACACTTAACGATGGAATGAGAAAACTCTTGTTGCAGGACAATGAGCTAACGTTGACAAAAGCCATTGAAATATGCCAAATACATGAACGAACTGACCGGCACACTAAAACGCTTGCAGGACCAAAGCCAAATTTGACAAATGTGGACAGTGTTCAACAAACGGTAAAAAGAAAAACTGTTTCATACTCCCAAACACAGATTAGATAAGTTTGCCCCGCAACAAATTCATAATTGTAGCAATTGTTGAAGCAACCACAAGGCAAAATTGTTGAAATGTCCTTCATATAGCCAGCAATGTCACAGGTGCAACAAATGGAATCACTTCCAAAAATGCTGCAAATCAGTGAAAATTCAGCGCACACGAAATCTAAAAAAGACTGTAAATCAAATTGGTGTCACCAAAGCCTCAAATAGCAGCGAAGACTCATTCTTTATAGATGGAGTAGGTGTAAAACATCTAATTGACTAAAAACAATTAAAGAAAACTGCAATATCTTGCCCAGTGCAAACTAATGGAAAGCCTCTTGAATTAAAGATCAACACAGGAGCCTCATGTAACATCATGTCTCTGCAGACATTTACACAGGTAAAGCAAGACGAAACCTTCAGGTGTCAAGCCATGTGAAGCTTGTTGCGTATGGTGGAGAGGAGATCCAAACTGCTGGTTCAACCCTGTTATCTTGCAATCTGAGTGACCAGACCTACCCTCTATAGTTTTATGTAGTCGAAAAAAAACGTACAGCCGTTGCTCGGACTGTCAGACTGTCTTCGGATGGGCCTTATTTCTCTCAATAATGCAGTCCACCAGGTCAGTGTGAAAGAAAACTCAAGTTTCATCCAGCAGCTTAACACACAGAATATGCAGATCTTTTCCGATATGAAATCAGAAAGCTTCCTGTAACGTACTGCATGAAACTGGACAAAGAAACTCAACCTTTCCATCCAGCACGCAGAATTCCTGCTGCAATGCAACACAAGGTTAAAAAGCAGAGTTGGAAAGAATGGTTGCTATGGGCGTAATCACTCCTGTATCTGAGCCAACCGATTGGGTGTCATCTATGGTGGTGACTTACAAGAAAAACTCAGATGAAATAAGATTGTGCATTGACCCTAGGGACCTAAACAAGTTCCTTAAACGTCTGCATTACCCCATGCGCACAGTGGAAGAAGTGGCAGTGCAGATGCCAAACTCCAAAGTATTCTCTGTGCTTGGCGGAAAAAAATTTCCTTTTGGCAGATTTCGCTGGATCAAAAGTCCTCCCTACTGACTATGTTCATTACGCCATCAGATTCCGATTTCTCAGGATGTCTTTTGGAATTAATTCGGCCAGCGAGCTCTTTCAGCGCCATATGGAACAGATCTTTGCTGGCTACTCGTGTGCAGTCATAGTCGATGACATCATTGTGGGAGGTAACGGTGAGCAGGAACACCATGCAAACCTGAGGAAAGTGTTGGACTGTGCTCTTTACTGAACCCTCAAAAATGCATATTCCGAATAAGTAAAGTGCACTGTGTCGGTCATATTTTCTCAAGCAAGGGACTACAACCCGACCCAGCAAAAACAAAAACTATCTCAGAAATGCCACCACCAGACAATGTTACTGCATTGCAGCGTTTCCTGGGTATGATCAATTACTTAGGAAAATTCATACCGGACCTTATTGAGCTGTCTGCCCCTCTGCGCGAGCTCACCTGTCACAGAGTGGTGTTGGTTTAAACAGCATCAGGATGCTTTTGAAGTTCTGAAGCACAGGATTTTTATTCCACCTACCTTGAAATACTTTGACAACCTGAAACCTGTCACACTCACCTGTAATGCCTCCCAGTTTGGACTCGGAGCTGCTTGTTTCAAAAAGGTGCTCCTGTTGCATACGCTTCACGTTCCCTGACGCAAACAGAAGTATGTTATGCGCAGATAGAAAAAGAACTTCTAGCTGTTGTATTTGCATGCACCAAATTTAATAACTACATATATGGTAAACAAATTCACATCAAAACAGACCACCAGCAACTGGTTACCATCCTTAACAAACCTATCTACACAGCTCCAACAAGGCTGCACGCATGATGCTAAGATTGCAGAAATACAACTTCACAATCACATACAAGAAAGGAAAACATATGTTCCTTGCCAACACGTTGTCACGTTCCCCCATAGACTCACCAGATGAACACACTGATGATGGAGCTGACTTTGAAGTTATGTCAGTTCAACACATCTCATCTTCCAGACTGAAAGAGTTGCACACTCATACTGCACAGGATCCAGTTCTTCAAAGTCTCTGCAGTATTATCAAGCCAGGATGGCCCTCTAGCCAATCAAAGCTGCCAGCAGAAATTCGTGAGTATTTTCCCTTTAGGGATGAGCTCACAGGTGATGAAGATGTACTCATGAAGGGACAGAGAACAGTTGTCCCAGAATCACTACGCAGTGAGTCACCATTGTTCACAGAGGTTATCCAAGCCTTGATGCAACCAAACGCAGGGCATGGGGCATTGTATTTTGGCCTTCTTTAACCAAGGATGTTGCTCTGTCTGTAACCATATAAAACCACATCAACTAAAGAGCCTCTACACTTACATCACATCCCAGATCTCCCATGGTCAAGTGTGGCTATGGATATCTTTGAGTGGAATGGTCAACACTACCTCGCACTAATTGACTTGAATTCGGGATGGTTCGAAATTGATCTGCTTTGTGACTTGTCCTCCAGTAAAGTAATCACAAAACTCAAAAGACACTTCTCTGTTCTTTTCAGACAACGGTACCCAGTGTACAAGCCAACAGTTCAAAGACTTTGCTGCTGCTTGGGATTTTACACATACCACTAGTAGCACTGAATATCCACAAGCTAACGGGCTAGCTGAGAGGGCAGTGCGGAGTGCAAAACATCTAATAGAGAAATCCAAGAGGCATGCCTCGGATGTGTTTCAAAACTTGCTCAACCTCAGAAATGTTCCACGTGCCACACACTGGGTTCACCAGCAGAGATTAATGTCGAGGCAGACGCGCACATCTCTGCCAATCAGCAAGTCTATTCTGGTGCCAGCCTCAAGGAATAACATTGCTGTCAGGAATCAAATCTCAAAAAAGAGACATTGTCAAAAGACATACTATAACAAGTCCAGCAGACCTCTCCGACCACTCTTACAAAAAGAGGTAGTAAACTCACAACACCCAAGGGCCATGAATGAATTGGACTCGTCAAACAGCTCTGTGATGAACCATGATTGTGTCTTGTGGAAGTTGAAGGTAAAGTATACAGACGAAACCGGAAACATCATTCCTGTCGAGGAGCCACCAGAACAAAAGTTAAACAACAGCGATATGTCGCTTCCCTTTGTTCAGACCCTCTCTGCTGAATCTAAGCACAAACTCCCCACTCCAAATGAGGTCAAAGAACAATGTACCCTACAAGGAATTGAGAAGAAGCCACTGAATGTACATTCAGCAAACGTTCTTTCTACAGCTCGCATTTGCAAACCAAACCCAAAGTACCTGGAATGAAAAAATAGTTAATAGAGACAGAAAAGAAAGTTCTATAATTCAGTAACAAAATGTTTAATTAATAAATGTTTATGTCAATTTATAAAAATTATAACTGATGTTGAAATGCGAGTTAACAAATGTTCTGTTTAGTGCTCTTTTTACTCTCAGCTCAAGTAATCTGTTAATGCCTTTCATATTGAAAAACAAAAAAACCTTTTGAGCCAACTTCAATATAAGAAATTGTTCATTAAACAATAACTGTCAAAGTTAAAGAAGGAGGATGTAGAACATGGCAGTGTTCTGTAGCTTTAAATCTGAGCAGACTAAGATCCTAAAGCTTGCTTATATGCATGCGCGGGTTGGTGCTGCGGTGTTGAAGTTTGTATATTGTTTGTGAAACTCATGCTGTCTCTTAGTAAAGATACTGTTGTTAAAAAGGATTTTGCCTTGCAACTCGTCATTCAACAGGTTTCATCCTACCTTCATTTGTTCTCTTGTTATCACCTTTCAAATATGGGTAAATTTCTTCAAAAATATCACATAAATAACTTCTGATAGAGATCTTATTCAGAGCAATGATCAAAACACGCTGTGTCTGAACTGTTTGGGGGAGGGGTTGGTTTCTTGTTGCATAAGTTGGGTGGATAATAGCTATATTGTGGCTTGAAAGAAAAACTTGTCATTGGCAGGAGAGCGTTTTCTCATAATTGACAAGTTAACTCGTCAATAGCAGGGAAAGAGTTAAGTTGGACTAACTTAAGCTTAAATTGAGTAATCTGACTAAATGTGTTTAGTTAATGTGACTTAAATTCTTACATTACCCTACTGCAGGGATGGGCAACTTCGGTCCTGGAGGGCCAGTGTCCTGCAGAGTTTAGCTCCAACTTGCCTCAGCACACCTGCCTAAAAGTTACTAGTATGCCTAGTAAGACCTTAATTGGCTGCATTAGGTGTGTTTAGTTATGGTTGTGTAAGGGTTTTGTCGTGTTCTGTTATGTTTTGTGTGTTGTACTTTTATTTTGATACCCTGTTCTGTTCTGACTTTTATTTTGATATCATGCCATGTCACACTTCACTTCCCACTTCCTGTTTGTTTAGTATAAAGCCACTTCCTTTGGATCATATCACTGCTCATTATTACATTACTCTGTATTGTCTAGCCCAGGGGTCTTCAACTAAAATTGGTGGAGGTCCAGTAAATGAACCCTCCGCACCAGCCGAGGTCCGGACATGTACTGCACGTAAAAACATAAATTGACAGCTTTCGCCAGACTAAAGAAATTAGTGTAAATATGTGTTTTATTAAACAAAATATAGTGTTATCAAGTATATTGAATAATGTTTCTTCATATGTATAAGCATAAATAATCCTTCACAAAATGGATTTAATTTTAATGCTGTTCTGTTACTGTATGTCCTTTCAGTTGCTTGGTACAAAATATCTAAATTTATCCAGTAACAATGTCTGACAAAAATATAAAGGGAAATCAAAATGCAGTCATCTCTAAAACTTCAAAACACACATTCATTTCCACATAACAACTTAAAAGGAAAACTAAAGTGCTCTTTTCTGCTAAACTGAGATTAACAATCATAATCAATGAACACAAACCTCTATCATATCATATCACATGTTATCTTCATTCTCATTCATTGTCTGTACTTAACTAAATGTTATGTTGAACACTCTCTTCTGTGCTTCAAGTTGCACTGGTAAAAGATCATCATCAATATCATTCATAAACACAAACAGGCAAAAGTAAACTCGCAGTGTTGGAAAAATGAAAAAGTTCAGGAAAACATTTCTCTCTTAATTTGTACTGTTCCTTCAAGTCTATACAAATGTAAATAAGCTCAAATGAAAAATAAATAAAATAGGCTGAACGACGAAAGCACAAAAAGTCCTAGTTGAAAAAAACAATGTTCATTGATCATTCTTGACATGCATTTACTTTTGATAATGTTAAGTGTTGAGAATGCTGACACGCAACTATACGTTGAGCCAAAAATGCAGCATCCACACACTTTTTTTCCCATCTGTAAAGGGCTTGTTATGCTTTCCTAAAATCCACTGTATTATCAGTGAACACTCATAGATGACTCGTCATAGCTCGTTATTGCAGTGAGTGAGTGGGAGAGGACCCGTGTGGGTCACTCATACTGGGCTTTTTTTAGTTCATTTATTTTTCGTACCCTTACCTCGGACCTGAGGGTAAGTTTCTTCAAAGTGTCTATGTTTAGTTTCGTAAAGGTGTTTAATGTCCCCACTTTTGACAACCGCAACAGACACGCGAGCAGACGAGGCTCTCTGCTTTCTTCCCTGCACACCTGTCTGCTGTGACTGACTGATCGCGCTGGCGCCGCACTCGAAACCTGTGTCAATGTAGGACCCAAATAGCGCTACTGGGCTGACCATATATGTGCCTGATATAATTTGGATTTTATAATAACGTTAAATAGCGTTTGCTATTTATGCATTTTATTGTGTCAAAAGTCTTTGCGGTCCGGATGGACGCATCTCGCGGTCCGGATTCGGACCGGGCTCCGCCAGTTGGGGACCCCTGGTCTAGCCTGTTTGTATCTGTTTATCTGTATCTTGTTTAGTATCTGCCTGTTTTTGACCCTAGCCTGATTTTTGGATATTGTTTGTTTTGCTGCCTGCCCTGACCTATTGCCTGTCATTGGATTACGATTTGGATTGCCCCTTATTGGATGTGTTTGCTGGCCCTTTTTGGGATTTACTTAAACCTCTTTTGCACATGGATTTTACTCTCCTTCGCTTTCTTTAAGCACCAACGTTACAGGTTGGAGGTAAACTCTGCAGGACACCGGCCCTCCAGGACAGAAGTTGCCCATCCCTGCCCTACTGCATTAAGTTTACACAACTTAATAACATAACATAATAAGTACAGAAAAAATGCTGTGTCATGTTGACTAATCTTAATGTATATCATTAATTCTTCTTTTTTCTTTACACAAAAGCCAAACAGCTTTCAAAACTTGTAGCTTATACCTTACAAATTAAAACAAGATAAGACAATAAGAAGAAATGGCTGTTTGTGTAGTGTGTATAACACCACAAATCATTGTTGTCTTCCTATTTTTTCTAACTTTTCTAACTATTCTTCCTAACTTTTCAGGTTGTCTCTTTCCTGGACTTGATTCATGAAGTAAAGCGCATACTTGACTTTTCATCATCTGCTACATCTGACTGAACAACAACTATCTATTTTTGCTTAACAAACCTTATGCAGTGGAAGAAAGGTTTAATTTGCCCTTATAAGTAATTTTTGTCATTAATTTTGATCATGAGGCTTATGCCAGATCATTAATTAAAAACTGTGTAATAGTTCAAATGTATTCAATATTTAAAAATGCTAAATATAACTGCCAGCCTTTAAAAAAGATATAATATCAAACCTACCTGAAAGATGTTGTTTAAATCTTTAGAATACTTGGAAGTCTTTAAGCCAGAGCCTGGTGTCACATGCTGAACCCTATTAACAAAATAAATAACAGTAAATTAAGTAAGGGATATTTGCTGTTTAATTTTTAGAAAATAATGCACACCCGGGTGGTATTGCGGCATGACACAAATCGGTTATCACAAACACTGCTCTGGTGGCTATTTGGTCAGGTGTGTGGTTTACAGAAAAAAAAAATCAACACCTGTGGAACCTTTCTCAACCAATAAGAATAAAGCATTCACAGCCCCGTGGTATAATAAAGCAATAAGCCCCAAGAAGCAGTGGGTTACCGGTGCATTTTATAATAGCTAAGGGGCGTTTGTTAGAAACGATGCGAAGAGGATAACGTGCGGAAAACCTGTTCTGATGGTTATCACTTACAGTATGCAGCCATCCTACTGTTGTGTTTGTCACACGACAGCTGCAGCTTCTTTGCTGCGTGCGTGAGGAGAAAAAGCACAGACATCCATAGGGAGGCACTGGAAGTGTGCGTTGCACACACCAACATGAAATGTGTCTATTAAAAATCTGGAACGCGGTCATTCTTAGAAGTATCGATATTAATACATTTAGGAATCGTGTTGTTTTTAATTTCCGAGAATTGCAATACTTTTGAAGTATCAGTGCAGTAGATTAGGGGAATAAAATATAACAGTTTGTACAGTATAAAATGCATTACGTCTATGGAATTGTCCCTGTAAACCACATATGCCAACATGTGTGTGCATACATGTGTGTCTATTGATGACAGTGGTTACAGAACATTTGTGTGTTAAACTGGTATTATAAATGGATGGCAAATTACTTAATGGTAAATTCAAAAACTTAATTGTTAACATCCTATTATTCACAACCAGTATTACTGTTAACTAGAAAAAGGCAAAATATAGACCTTGTATTTCAAAATGTGTCATTTATGGCAGTAAACTAAAATGCCTTTGCTTCATGAGCAAGCAATCTTGTTTTATAAACTTGGGATAACTAATATTAGTCTGGCAGCAGCTGTCCACTGTGACTCTGGACGCTGTGCAAATCCCTGCCGTACACACATGCAAACCTCACGTGACATGACCAAAACTCACAAAAATTGGTGCATGAAGAGTACCCACCAGTTTAAAAGATAATTTGCCAGTTGTACATCATCCATGTTCTTTTGCCGTTTTAGATTTTCCCATCGTGTAATCTCTGCACCAATATTTACTGTGCCCTTCGGCCATTGTTTTCTAAGACAAAAAAAAACACATTAAAACAGATCAGACCTTATATACGTTTTTTAACCCAACCATTAGGCATAATGTTGTTGTGGTAGTTTAATTAATGAAGGTTATTTTTTCAATTTGATCTTAAATAGAACAATTCACTCCATTTCAAGTTTATTTATTTCCAGGAGCAAAGCACATTCATAAACATTTCTGTAAATGTGTCAAAAAAAAGGCTATTTTACATCCATGAACCTGTGAAAAAAATATATACATACATGTTATATACATGGTATTAATACAGATCATATCATATATTTAGCTGCCACTGGGGTAAGAAAAAAAATCTTGAACTTAATTCTAAAACACTTATTTCAAGAAAGATTTGATTACCCCATTGGCAGATTGTTTTGCCTGTTTTAAGCACAAATTAACTTAAATTGTATAATTTTTGTCTAAAACTACTACTTAGGTCATTTCGCTCAGCCTCTTCTCCAAGCAGTGCTGGAGATATAGAAGCACAATTCTGATCGAGCATTCCCGGGGGTCTTCTCATTGAGAAGTCCACCATTCAACAAAGAGGTTCTATTTCAGCGTATATGCCTGTCTCGTAGACGGTGCTCGCACTGAAGCGATGGTGTTAGATACCGGATAGGGTAGATCACCTAAAACCTCTGCGCCCCATCCAGAGACCACACATGGAGAATCCACAGATCGAGACGCGAGTACCATAATCCGCCAGGGAGGGGCTGTCGCGAGGAGAGTGAGCTCTGGAAACCAACTCCTGGTGGCCCAATACGGAGCAACTAAAAGAATACTCTCCTCATCCTCTCTGACTTTGCACAAAGTCTGCCCAATGAGGCTCACTGGGGGAAATGCGTATTTGCGAAGACCCCTTGGCCAGCTGTGTGCCAATGCATCCCCGCCGAGTGTTCCCTCGTTCAGTTAATAAAATAGGCGACAATGGGTTGTCTCTGGAGATACAAACAGATCTAAAATAGTGGACATAGCACGACCGACGGCCTGTCCGGTAGTCTTGGTTGCACGAAACGGCAGATCTGTAGCCGCAAGAAGGTCTTTAAAGACCGCCGAATCGTGACCTCCCTCGTGCAGATCCTTCAGAGCCTTAGCCTGATGGACCTGCAACAAAGCCATGGCATGTAAGGCTGAGGCCGCCTCCCCAGAAGCCCGGTACGCAGACTTTGTCAAAGCTGACAAGTGTCTGCAGGCTTGCGAGGGAAGGGTCAGACTGTCCTTCCAGTAGGAAACGCCAGCAGGACAAGCTGCATTGCTACTGAATGTTCCACTGTCGGGATACCGGCATACCCTTTAGCGGGCCCGCCATCAATGGAGGTGAGGAGTGATGGCTGATGCGGACGGTTCCGGGAGGAAAACAGGGTTTTCCACGCCCAAGTCAGTTCATCATGCACCTCGGGAAAGAAAGGCACTGGTGGGGAGGACTGCGAAGTCCGTGCAGCCCCAAAGTACCAATCATCTAGATGGGACGTATGGGAGTGGGAGGAGCTCTCCACTCCAACCCGACCAACTCCGCAGCCAGAGCGAGCATGGCCATCATCTCAGGGTCGAGGTCGGGAACCGCAACCCTTCCCGAAGGAGGGAGAGGATCCGGATCAACGTCCGAGAGTGACGGCCTCTCCTCCGATGTTACAGCAGATACAGAATCCTCGGGAGGCCCGACAGAGGTACAGAGTGACGCATAACACGCACCCTCCGTCTCCATCTGGACCTCAGCTGGTTGCGGATCCGGTTGCTGAGAGACGCTGGACGAACCAGCTGACCGATTCAGCACCATAGGGCAGAGGTAGTCTCTCCGTAGCTTCACAGCTGCTTCTTAGGGGCGATCAGCAACGGATCATCGCACACGGAGCATGTCCCTTCCACGAAAGCCTCTTCAGCGTGCTGGAGGCCCAGACACGAGAGACAGCGATCGTGTCCATCACGAGGTCCCATATAATTACCGCATCCAAAAGTGGAGCACGGACGAAAAGACATCTTTAAAAAGACCCTTAATGCCCATGAGCAGAGAACAGCTGTCTTTAAAAAGACGCAAGTTCAACTGCAGCTCTTTTAGGAGAAATCACTCTTTAGGTGTGCAAGTTGATTAAGCACACAGGGAGGAGAACGCACACACTCAACTAAGAGAGTGAAAGCAATCACGTAGATCAAAAGCCAGGAAATATTCGTCATGAATATTTTGCTCCCTTCGGATTGGAATCCCACTTAAGATGGTGGACACCCTGTAAAGTCCACTTTGCAGTTCCGGTCAAGTTGAACAAAGCTTGGATATAACAATATTGAGCATTCCTATGACTATGAATGGGGGACAGTGCAACACTCGTGGCTGCTCTGGCGACTGAAGTCCCTCCTTCAGTTAAAAGAAGCAATCATCAATCGATAAAGACTTACAATTTCTCGAGTAGGGGCTCTATACGAAGTCGCATAA
The DNA here is from genome assembly GCF_027580225.2 of Misgurnus anguillicaudatus. Classification (NCBI taxonomy): domain Eukaryota; kingdom Metazoa; phylum Chordata; class Actinopteri; order Cypriniformes; family Cobitidae; genus Misgurnus; species Misgurnus anguillicaudatus. The sequence goes on along the minus strand of NC_073348.2, from coordinate 11,983,507 downwards.
GGTACTTGTCCACTTGTGCTGTTGCTAAAATAACTGTTTTTAGAATTCAAAGCAGCGTTAAGCTCAGTGTGAAAAGCCCTGTTTTGTTACAAATGTTAATTACAGCTACAACATTTAACGATTTTGGTTAAAAATTAACAAAAGATCTGTTAATAAGCAAGTAGGCCTACATTAAACATACGTTTTCAAAACTGACTCCTTATCTTACTCTAATTCACAATGATAATCTTGTAATAATAATAACAATATAAGTTGAGTGTAGGGTACATTTGAACAAAAATGTCAGATAAATGTCAAGTATCTTTAACCCACGTAAAGATAAGTATGTTAAGTAAGTAAGGAATAATTGACGACAGGCCATTGAATTTTAAGAAAATAATGCACACCCAAGGTGGTAATGTGGCACGACGCGAAGTGAAGTGCCGTTAAACCGCGGGTGTGCATTATTTTAAAATAATTCAAAGGACCGGAGTCAATTATTCCTTTTATACCACGGTTACCACAAATACTGTATTGCTCTGGTGCCTATTTTTAAGACATTTGACAAGTTAGGTGTGCGGTTATCAAAAAATGATGCATAACCACGGAACATTTCTCAACCAATCTTAATACAGCATTCAACAGACCCGTGGTATAAGCTAAGTTAAGTAATTCTTTGTTTCAAACAGATGATTATACAGTGGCAAAAGATCTAAGTACTTTAAAAAATATCACTTTTCATCTCATGACTATATAGTTAAGAGAAATTAGGTAGAATCTCAGCTCAGAATCTTGTCTATTAAATAAGTCTAGATTCATGTGTGAAAAGCAATAGGAAATACAGGAAATACCTTTTGGGAGATGTTGTTTCCTCACTGAAGTTTGGTACCTCACCTTTGGACAGATGACTTACAACATAAAAGCAAAGATATTAAACATTTTAAAAAGGTTTATCAGTGTAACTTAAGGATTTAGTGTTGCAAATGGTAATTAAGTCATTTTTTAACTAACTAACTTACTAACTAACTGTTCATTGTTCTCTTGAATATGAATCAAGGTCAATGGATTAAGGTTTCAAGGTCTTAACATAATTTGACCAGGTCTTAATTTTTATTGCTGATGTTTTTAGCTTGATCAGGATTTTTAGGGACAGATTTACTAAACAGGTCAAATTAGCATAAGAGCGCAATTCCAAAAATATGCTGATGTTTATTTACTAAAAAGACACAAATTAAATAACACAGGCACAACAGCTGATTTTCATAATGACCAATGCATGCTGATGCTCCTGGAGGTGCTGGTGATCTACTAACACCTGATGCATTTGAGATCAGCACCTCAGAGGTTTCATGCTAAAAATGCAGGGTGTGAAATCCCAGCTAATAAAGTACACTGAAAAGAACCGGAGGGAAAAAAGTTTATAAGAAGTTTTGAAACACCTGCTGTGTGACTTCTCCTAGTGACTCCTCTTATTTCCTCCAGCAATTAAAAAATAGCATGCGATTTCTTATTTCTGTGATGCCTTCTCTTATCACTAACAATTGCATCTATTTCAAGCGCAAAATGATTTAATACATGTTTTTTCTGCATTAAATAATGTCACAAATACCAGTAATCACACACGCAAACATTAGTAAATCACGTTGCGTGCATTTTAAGGAGTTTCCCTTTCAGACGTAAAATTTATGGGATGAGAGTATTTAACACTCATACAATAAATTTTACATCTGAAAAGGGAAACTCCTAGAAATCCAAATGCAATAAGGTCAGTCACAGAAATAACTAGACCACACCTTTTCAGAGCTAATTATCCACTCGTTATTTATCGGCAAATTGATGGTTTGCGCAGGCGCAAGCTTTTAGTAAATCTGGCCCTTAGACTTGAGTTTGTGATGAGTCAAAATATAAATAAACTTAGCTAGTTTATGTAAAGATGTGATCTTGTATGATTTTATGATGCTTATTCAGATACAGTGCTATAATGTTAATGTTTGCTCAAGAACCTCTATTGTTTTATGATACATTTCATGTGCTAAACACCAAAGGTTTCATGGTTTTTCACATCATCTTACTGAGTTTCTTACTGAGAATTTTATTGCTGAAGGTCTCTAAAAATATTCTCAGCCAAATAGGCAGTAATAAACCCAAAGCATGCTATGTTAAATTGTTTGACAAACTAATTGTCTCAAAATTGCTTACAAGATTGAGAACCACGACTCTTTAAATATGTCATCTTTTATCATAAATATTGATTTAGACATTGGACATTAGACATTTTTAGACTATATATGACCATCAAACAAATGAAATACCTTCTGGTAGTTGGTGTTTTCTCATTGAAGTTTGGTACTTCACCTTTGGACTGGTGACTCTTCACAGACACAATGCTGAATTTATCTGGTCTTTCACTAACACAAATAGCAGAGATAATAAAAAATTTGCATCAAAATAGACTGCAGTGGTAATTACCATAAGTACAATTTAACAAAAATATAAAAAAATAACATAATTGATTGAATTTGGTAAGCCCCATAAAGTAAGTTCAGACTCTTGATCCTTAGTTCACAAAAAATGAAACTTTAGTGAGTAAATTATGGAGCAGTAGTAGAGCACTCTTGGAGCGAGACTCCATACACACTGACTTTCAAAAAATTCACTCCATGCTCAGGTTAAATCCATACCTCTCTGCTCCTGGATGCACTCCACTCACAAACTTTCACAAACTCACAAAATGCTTTGCGTTCACCACCGGGAATACGTCATGATGACGACACATTAGCAAAGTCTATAGCGGACAATTGCATCCTCGTGCCAAAAGTTTATTATTTGCATTTGGGATGCACAACAGGAGAAAATTTTACAGATACCAATAACGTTAATTAAGTCCTCCTGATGGCCGATACAGATACCAATAACCAATAAGTTCATATTTTTTAAAGGCTACTATAATTTTCATAATAACCATTTCATCCAACCACTGAGCCGTTAAGCTAAGCATACTGACCGGACTAACATCAGATGTCCAAATGTCCGTGATGAAAGTTGCGAGTTAACCATTGTTGTCAAAATTATGAATGTGTGTGGCAACCATATTGTACAAGGCCAATCCCACCAGTCCACTTTGCAGTTCCGGTCGAGTTAAACAAAGCTTGGATATAACAATATTGAGCATTCCTATTACTATGAATGGGAGACAATGCAACACTCATGGCTGCTCTGGCGACTGAAGTCCCGCCTTCCAGTTAACCAATAGTAGGGGCTCAATACGGAGTCGTAATAGGCAGTGATTCCCAACCAGGGGTACGTGTACCCCAGGGGCTACGTGAAGAGTTTCCAGGGGGTACACGAAAAGATTTAGATTTTACTTTGATCTCATTTGCTTTTAATAAAGAATGTCTTTCGTTTGTCCAGTCATTGACCTAGATTGGTTTTTGTGAGGAAAGCATTGTAAAAATGACAACTTTAAAGGACAAGTTCAGTATTTTACACTTAAAGCCCTGTTTTCAGATTGTTTATGGTGAAATAGAACAGTTTTGACTGAAATTTCGACATATGCGGCTGCCCCGAGAATTTTAGGGTATTTGTGTTTCACCTCACACCTCTACAATGGGTTTAATTGTGCACTGGAACAATCCTTCCTAAAATGCATTAATCTTTCGTTTACAAAGACGTGAAACTCACCGAGTGGTCAGGGGTGTTCACTGATATGCTCACACAAAAATCGCTGCAAAAGATGCTTTCAAACAGCTGTTTTAGCATTCGTTGATAACTTGTGGACCTATTTTTCCAAACGCCTCACACCGGTACATTCTTCCCCTTAGAGCTTGAATAATAGACACTCCAGCCCAGTTGGTGGCGCTAATCCGCCATTGCCAAATGCAAGAATAGAAACAAAGTTCCCGGCGCGGAGTAATACCGTACCTCACAGCACATCTAATACAAGTCAATGGAGTTGGCAAAAACTACGATAAAACCTGTTGGAATGCATATTTTGCAGCGATTTTTGTGTGAGCATACCAGTGAACACCCCTGACCACTCGGTGAGTTTCACGTCTTTGTAAACTAAAGTTTAATGCATTTTAGGAAGGATTGTTCCAGTGCACCATTAAACCTATTGTAGAGGTGGGAGGTTAAACACAAACACCCGAAAATTCTCGGGCCAGCCTCATATGTCGAAATTTCAGTCAAACCGTTCTATTTCATCATAAACAATCTGAAAACAGGGCTTTAAGTGTAAAATACCGAACTTGTCCTTTAAATGTAATTTTAATCTTATCATTAACATTAGCCATCGTGAGTAAATGCGCTGCATGCTCCAAAATGCAATAGCGATGTCCAACTCAAGAACGATCTGCCATAGGATTTCAAATGATGCAAACAAACATTTGCATTGTTTTTAAAGTGGCATATTAAAAAAAACATTTTGTCCTGTATGTGATATGTCTTTTGTATTTATAGTGAATGTCTTAACACATTTTGTTTCTCGTTATATTTTGAACAGAATAATTTTAGGTTTTTGCACACTTTAATTATCAGTAACTTAAATTGAGATTTTAGTAAATTTAGGGCCAGATTTAGGAAGGACGTGAGAGCTCAGTTCCGAACAAGCGCCGATTGGAGTGAAAAATCTGTGTGTGATTTACTACAGAGGCGCAAATAAAATGACACGGGCCCAATAATGACATTAGCACATTTCCCATTTCCATAATGACCATTGCAATCTACCAAGAGCAGTGCAAATTAGTACAGGGTTGCAAATAAGCAGAGCTGATGCTCCTCGGCAGCACATCGCAAGGAAACTGCGGACTGCGGAGTGTAAGATTCCAGCGAACAAAGTAAAACACTAAAAAGAATCGGGGGACGAAAGATGAAGGGTTAAAAGAAGTTTTGAAACAACTGATTTTACTTCTCCTCATGACATCTCCTCCTCTTTTCTCCAGCAAATTAAACATAGCATGGCATGGCAAACTTTTAACAGAAGTATGTTCCTCTGGCAAACAAAATTTAAATACTTTCCTCCAATTAATGCTGCGTCTGAAAGGAAAACTTCTACAAATGCATAATATGCAATAAGGTCGCAAAAATAACACCTTTTCAGAGCTAAATATCCACCGCGTGTCTTTAGTAAGTTCAGTCGTTATTTAACGCCAAAATAATGGTTTGCGCAAGCTGTTGGTAAATCTGGCCCTCATATGATAAAAATGTTAAAGATGTAAAATAAGTATTTTTATCATTCCCAGAGTTTGTATGTGAAGTTTTATCACAGAACACCCCACAGATTCAAAATTGCCTTTTTGAAGGCCAAAGCAAAAATGTGCGGTTTTTGGGTGTGTCTTTTAAAATGCAAATGAGCTGATAAAATGCAAACACTTATCACAATGATGGTGGTTTGTTAAAATAAACATGCTTCATCACTCAGTGCTTTTTACTTTAATGTTTAAAATTAATTAATATTACTAATTGTTTGTCTTTAAAACACAACTTTGGTTTAGTTTCGACAAAGGGGTACTTGAGCCTTACTAATAGGGCAGTAGGGGTACTAGGGCTAAAAACTTTGGGAACCACTGGCATAAGGCACTTGTCAACCTGTGCAGTTGCTAAAACAACTGTTTTTATCATTAAAAGCAGCGTTAAGCTCAGTGTAAAAGCCCTTTTTTGTTACAAATGTTAATTACAGCTACAACATTTATCTGTTAATAAGCAAGTAGGCCTACATAAAACACAAGTTGTCAAACCTGACTTCTTATCTTACTCTAAATCACAATGGTAATCTTGTAATGATAATAACAATATATAAGTAGAGTGTAGGGTACATTTGCACACAAATAAATGTCAAGTATCTTTAACCCACGTAAAGATAAGTATGTAAAGTAAGCTAAAGTAAGTAATTCTATGTTTCAAACAGATGATTATATAGTGGCAAAAGATTTAAGTACTTTAAAAAACATCACTATTCTTCTCATGACTATATAGTTAAGAGAAATTAGGTAGAATCTCAGCTCAGAATCTTCTATTAAATAAGTTTTGTTTAGATCCAGGTGTGAAAAGCAATAGGAAATACAGGGAATACCTTTTGGGAGATGTTGTTTCCTCACTGAAGTTTGGTACCTCACCTTTGGACAGGTCACTAACAACATAAAAGCAAAGATATTAAACATTTTAAAAAGGTTTATCAGTGTAACTTAAGGATTTAGTGTTGCAAATGGTAATTAAGTCATTTTTTTAACTAACTAACTAACCTACTAACTAACTGTTCATTGTTCTCTTGATTGTGGATCAAGGTCAATGGATTAAGGTTTCAAGGACTTAACATAATTTGACCAGGTCCAAATTTTTATTGCTGATGTTTTTAGCTTGATCAGGATTTTAGGGCCAGATTAACTAAACGGGTCAAATTAGCATAAGAGCGCAATTCCAAAAATACGCTGATGTTTATTTACTAAAAAGACACAAATTAAATAACACAGGCACAACAGCTGATTTCCATAATGACCAACGCAAACTGATGCTCCTGGAGGTGCTGGTGATCTACTAACACCTGATGCATTTGAGATCAGCACCACAGACGTTTCATGCTGAAAATGCAGGGTGCCAAATCCCAGCTAATAAAGTACACTGAAAAGAACCTTTTACAAGCTTTTAGTAAATCTGGCCCTTAGACTTGAGTTTGTGATGAGTCAAAATTCAAATAAACTTAGCTAGTTTATGTAAAGATGTGATGTCTGCACTGAAAAAAAATTATTTTCAAGAAAAAAAATTCTTAGTTTTTTGTCTTGTTTTCAGTAAAAATATCTAAAAATTCTTATTTAAATTTTTTTCTTGAAAACCATTTTTAGCAGTGTGGTGGAAGAGTATTTGAGTTTGGGAGAGGTGAGGGGGTTCCTCCACTTAGACGTGAGTGGAAAGACAGCGTAAGGATAGTGTTCAACTAGCTCTGGCCCAATTTACTTCATATAATCTGCAAAAGTCTTTCACAGCCTGGTTCACTCTTGTATTTGCTCGATGGATTTGTTTTCGCATCATACATGTCGGCTGAGCCGGCGCATAACACGTCGTAACCAAACGTTAAGTGTTTTGACTAATGTTTACACCAATGATTTTAAACTTCAGACAAGCCTCTCCCCCCATAAGAAGGTTAACGCTTATCAATTATGCCCAGACAGACTCTGTCTACAAAGCGAAGCAAAGTAGCAGAGGATGGTATTACCAGGCTAGTGTCAACTTATCACAGGTCAAAAAACTTACAGTAGGTAAAACTGACTTGCAAAACCAAGTTGTTTTAAAGTGACACCATGTAATTTTTCAACCTTCATAATAAATTTTCAAGACCCTTGTGATAGTACATCAACTTTAAATAGGTTGAATGACATGTCTACCATAGCCTGACGGGGTCTGTATCACTTTTACTCGTATTTTAAAACTTAGGGTTTCTGGTAGTAACCAGAGCACCAAAAAAACTACAAAATTCGACTGCTTTACGGCATACGTCACTTCCTCCACACAATTTGTTTTTAACGTGAATTTTGCTGGAGGCTACTTAAGGAGTGTAGAGAGCAACTTCTATTATGTGACTCCGTGGCACTGTGTTAGTGTCACCATAGGTGTGATTGGCAAAGGACAAAAAAGCAGGAAAATATACGGCACACCTACCATGACATGGTGACATACATACGCACGCATGCACGCACGCACACACACACACACACACACACACACACACACACACACACACACACACACACACACACACACACACACACATATATATATAAAAAATGAAATACAGTTGAAATATAATTCGGGCTCAAAATTGATCTGAGTGGCCAATCGTCAATCCGCTTGGGCAAGTGCCACCCTGACCATTATGTAGCCTTGCCACTGCATCAGACTGAACAAAATCATCTTGTGCATTTAAAGGTAAATACATCAATGTGGTGCATTTTGAGAGTAAAAATAAGTGACTAAATCTATGAGGATTTTTATGTTCTTGTAAATTTGTGCCCTTTTAGTAAAATCTTTGGTTACATATTGTAATAATAATAATAAGGCACACAAACACATACACAACTTGATAAATGAGATTCGCCATTGGTCAAAACATGTTTAATGTTTATAGAATAATTAGTGGGGGCATTTAATACAGATGAATTATTGATTACAACATTTGATCGCTGGATTTAAAGTGGATACTGTTACATTAAAGATACTTAATTCAAATGATGCTGTGACTTTCTGGAAAGACAGTCAAGTGCATTTGTCTTATTTTGCATAGTTCTTTTGGTAAAGCATCTAACAGTCAAGAGCTAAGCGTTTCCCAAACCAGATCCATGAATGTGTGTGTTTATCATTATATTATTCTGTAATCGCAAGCATTACTGCCAGATTCACAAACCATTAAGAGAAGCAAACGTATGCGTGTGTTCGTCAGGATGACGTTGGATCTGATTCGCGTATATGCGTGCGTTGACGTATGTGATTACAGTATAAAATAATTAGAGCCGGGACTTTAACGCGTTAATTAAGATTAATTAATTACACAAAAAATAACGCGTTAAACATTTTAACGCATTTTAATCGCACTTATTAATAGAGTCATTCGTAAATGCTGCAGACCCTGTTTTAGTTCGAGAACTCCGGGGTTGTGATGCAGTGTAAATAAAAGTAGACGGAACCTAAACGAACAGCTGATTTTAACGTGACAACGCATCAATTTCAAAGTAAAAATGATTTATTCTGGTAAATGGAGGTTTGCAACGGAGGTTTTGCCCAATAAACATCTGCCAACAAACTACAGATTATTTTAACATGTATCCTAATGTCTGTTATATGTTAATGTTTGAGTATTGTTGGGTTTAAATATTGTTGTAATGTTGTTTTGTTTCAATTTAATTAGTTTATTACGAGTTTAATTTAAGTTTTGTTTGCTACTTTAAAACGAATTTCGTTTCAAATAATTTGTCTCGTAATTATAAACAATGTTTTGTTGTTAGGTTTTGTGAATATAAATTAAAAAGAACATTAAAAGCAACACCGTGCATCTATTGATGCATATGCTACCGAATGCCAAAACATGCAGTGAGTAGCCTATATCACTTACTTTTCAAAAAATCAGCCTGGCAGTGCCCAGAAGTTAAATTTACACGCGCATTTAGAGCATACTGTAGCAGCACGTTTGATTCGCGGTGTGCTTAAGACTTTTAAAAATCAACTTCATATTAATTTTAATAGGCTACTTTGACGGAGGACACGCACAGAGATCAGCGACGGCAGGTAAAGGAAAAAAGTTAAACGAATAGAGTCAGTTTGTAAGAACATTTTTAAATTGACTATAAGATCATCAATATGAACTCTGAACAATGAACTATTATAAACATAACAGCAAGAAAAGCTGAAGAGGAACTCGCAACATTAAAGCAATAAGCATTTATGTAGGCTAAAGCTATATATCACCTCTTATTTTTTTTTACTTTAGTTAAGTTTCAATGGTAACACTAAAGGCGAGTACATTATGCAGCGCTTTTCACATCCGAATCCCACTTAAGAAACCTATAAACGATGTGCAACTTAAAAACTATATTATGCACATTTTTATATATTTTAATTTTAATATAGGCTATATAGTATATTATGTTTTGTTGTTTTTATACGCGAGGTGGGGCATCCGCGCACATAGGTACCAGAACACAGACAGTCAAAACCTGAGAAGTCCCGAACCCTGCAATATTAAACAAACTACTTTAAGAAATGCCTGAAATGCGGGACAGGAAGCGGGTCGGGTATAATATATTTTTTTTTTCTTTGCGGTCCGAGTTGCGGGCGGGTTGTTTATACATTGACCCGCGCATCACTGGTAAGTGTCGATAAGAGCATGGTTGTGTGTAAGATATGCAACAAGGAATTCACATATCACCGCAGCACATCGAGCCTCAAGTATAATCTCAATGCAAAACATACAGCAGCTAGCGTGGACATTAGCCCGACTCCGGGTACAACGACTTGGTTGAACAAAAATAAACAATATTTTGTTAAGCTTATGTATTCAGTCATTATTCATAAAAATCCATGTAAAAATACTTCTTAATGTTCTCAGGTCAAATATTTATATGAGATTAAAATGCGATTAATTTAGATTAATTAATTACAAAGCCTCTAATTAATTAGATTAATTTTTTTAATCGAGTCCCGGCCCTAAAAATAATGCAAGCAAACTTTTTGACACAAACGCAACTTTATATTGATATCGCGACACCGCATTTCACCTCGATGAGAAATCTGATATTAACATTACTGGCATATAGCGGTCTGATTTGAAACGGACAGTTTGTCAAAGCAGCAAACACCTGGCTGGCTCTCTTAATTTCTTACCACTAAAATGCTGTTTGTCTCTGCCTATTCCTTCTATCCATGCTCAGCGCCACTGATTTAAGTCCTTTTTCAATTAGGTCGTCTTACCTAGGCTTCATATACTTTTCATCCTGCTGACAAAGTTAACTTGTTATGACTTCTCCGCGCCGCGACCGCGCGGCATCTGCAGCTGGATCTCAGCCACACCTCAAAGACCCCTCCCTATTCTACTTCTTATTGGCTAGTTTGTTGGTTTGGTTGAGAGTGAAAGATGTGTTCCTCTCATATTATTCGTAGACGAACGCATGATTTTTTTATTCGCAGCGAACACCACACGCCGGAGATCCGACTGCAAGCTCGAGCTCTGCTTTGAATGAAGTTCCATCGTGACAAATAAATAGACTACTTGGAGTGATATGCGGTCATTTATAACGGTGCCTTGCACCCCCCCACACACAAAAAAAATTGGATTTGCATGATTCACGAAAGCCTCATTTTCAGGTCGGAAAAGCCGGAATTCCGGATTTATCCGGAAGAATCACACCCCTGGTCACGGCTCTATGACACGGGCGACCCGGGTTCGATTCCCCTTTAAGGCAATCTTTTTATATAAACTCTTGATTCATACATAAATGCGATGTTCTTTATAAATGACGGCGATTATCTTGCTTATAGTTCGCTGTATTCAGATGCTGTGTTCACGTATTTACCTTTCTTTTACTGTGTCTATGGTATTTACATTACAATCCAGGATCCTATAGCATTCAAACTTGCTCAAACTCACACAGTGTAAAACCAAACCCTATTCATTCACCAATCAGATCCGAGCGTTTCTCTCTTCTCTCTTCCTCATTTGCTGCGTTCCGCTGTCACTCGCGTGACGTATTACAAAGCGGCAGACTTTAGGTCTGCTTGGATCACATCGGTTTACTTGGATTTGGAGCGACAATTTTCACACAAAAGAGAGAAAAAACGAGCGCCATTGCGGAAAATCCTGGTGGCGAGGGAGAGAGAGACGATGCAACAATATTTGTTTGGAAAAAGGCAAGGAAATATTTCTGGTCGTTTTTCAATTGGAAGGCTGCAGCCTCCGGAGGTCAAATATGGAGGCTGAATACTTTATCAAGCCTGGTTTATTAAGGTAAACTGAGAATTACATTCGCAAGTCATAAGCATACTGCAACAATTTACGATTAACTAAGACCTGTTGTCTCAAAATGTTGATCGTTTAGCGTTTTAAATGTTTAGTTTTTAGTTTAGTTTTAAGGTTGGCCAGATCCTTTCCTTTGCGACAGTGCTGCAGCGCTTGTGGCCTCTAGGGGCGCTAGGCGTGAAAAATACATGTCTAGCACCCCCTAGTGGCCAAAAAGTTCCATGGTGTGCCTTTAACTTCATGTTGCATTTTTTTACAAGGTCAAGGTTTTCATAAAAGAATGGATTATATTTTAGTATGTTGTTCACCAGTATGTTGTTCACCAAACCTATTTGTATGCCTTTAAAACACAGCATGTCATAAACAGATGAGTCAATGGTTCCAAAAACAAGGACAGCAATAGAGGATTTGAAGACAGCAGTGTACATAAATAAAAACCAGGAAGTCAGCAAAGGGCTGCAGCTTAATGACGCAATCATGCTGTGGTTCTGAACCAAATTGTATAAGGTGAACAGAGAATCGGGTTGGGACCAGGCAAATTTACCCAAGTATGTAACCACTCTATGACTTTGGATGAATAAAACAAGTGTGACCCTCAGTAAAAAAAAACATAAAATACCTTTTGGTAGCTGATGGGGTTTTCTCACTGAAGTTTGGTACTTCACCTTTAGACTGGTGGCTCTTCACAGACACCGTGCTGTAGATCCGTGAACCTTGTCTTTCACTTAAAATAAAGAGCATTGAAAAAAGTACATAAAGTTGTTTGGTCTCATTTTGTGATTTTTGTTTCATAAATGGTAACTCAATTTAATAATAACTAATTAACTAGATGTATACATTGTTCTCTTCATGGCTATGGACAGAGAAATTAAAGGAGCGATGAATCAAGGAATCAATTTTAACTTGAGCTTTTGTTGTAGATGAGGTCATTGTACTTGAATGAACATCCAGTAAATTTAACACCCCCTCCACTTAACATCTACTTTGGAAACCCCGCCCACAGGTTCATGCAAACTGGATAGTCCATACCACAAACATGTCGATGAAGACTGCAAAATATTGTACAGTGCCTGGTTGTAAAAGAACACAGTCACTGCATAACCTTTCCTCGGAATCTGATTTTAGGAATGCATAGTTGAAGTTTATTTTTAAAGAAGTTCTAGCTCACATGCTTAAAACACGCTGGATTTTCAGAGGGACTGCAATTATAAAGCAATGCTATTTCATTAAAATTGGATCCAGACAAAATGGCACAGCAATCTTATGTGAGTCAAACACTTTAGTACTACGTGTCACTATTGCTTAGTTGGAGATCACTTGATATGTCCTGATTGTGTGTAACATCCAAGTATAACCACAAAGTTTAGTGATTAAGGGCCAATCTCATTTCTCTCTCTTACCCCTTCCCCTTTGTCTTCGTCTTCCCCTTGCCCCTCGAAACCAAGTGAAGGGGAAGGGGTAAGACAGATCGTTCATCTAAAAAATGAGACACCACTCGATTACCGTTTGCGTCACCTTCCCTTGATGGCTGCTACGTAAACAGACATGCGTTGACATAAACAAAGAAGATACCGTCATCTCAGGTGTGGTATCGATTACCTGAGCTGAGCTCAACAAATAGCACATAACTTAGCTGCTAGCTAGCGGCTTAACCAGCGATTCAAAACAAAAACATTACACTTAAAACCGCTTGAACATTTTATTAAAAGTATCATAAAACATGTGTGTCATAATATAATGTCAATTAAACTGCTGAAAATAACGTTACTTTCATTTGTGCGACTCCTTGACAGTTCAAGGTTCAGCCATAAAACATATTAATGCCGGCTCTCCTGAGAAATTCCTACGTTTACGTGTACCCCTCTCTTTCAAGTGTGGTCCTTATCACACTTCGTTTCAAGGGCTGTGTAGCCCTACGTCTTGGCCCTAGCTCTCGATCAAACGGAGAATTGAGACGCCACTTCGCCTCACATGAACACGCAAAACCGAGGGGTAGGGGTAAGACAGAGAAATGAGACGCACCCAAAGACTTCCCTGTGTATGTGGTCAAGCTAGCTGCCGTTTGAAAACACAGTGAATTTAAATTCTGATTCCCCATGTTATAACGCAGGACTGAAAGCTAGTTTACTACGAAAAAATATTATCAATTATTGCAGTGGCTGTTTACTTCCAAGTCTTCAATGTGGCCCCCGTTTCTTAAGCCAACCTCAAAACCAGTGTACAAAATAACCTATTACTGCTTTTGATGTTTTTGAATGTAAAAACTATGTGAATGTCATTAGTAGAGCTTAGACAACAGTATAAAACAATAAAAACAACCGATTTACCACACCTTTAAAACAATTCTATAATGCAATTGGTTCCCTTTTAAATATCTTTCAATCATGACAATCACATGTTAAGCTGACTGAGCTTGAGAAGGGTATTTCTATTTATTTAGATGAGGAGGCGTCTCGACAGCCTGTAAAGATCGCAGCCCTCGCAGGTGATTTACAAATTAAATCACAGTCATGCTGTCTGACCGAAGAAGAACATGATGCTAGATTTTCAGCTTGAAATACTGAAGTGCTTTAATCGCCACTATCAGATGAGCGTTCCACATAGCGAAGGCTGGCTCGCCATCGCAGTGCGCAACTTCTCCCGTCATAGAGGCACCCGTAGTCACCACTTTCCTCCTGCATTCAGAACCAAGCTCCGTGCCTGAGAAAAACAGGTGAGGGGACCCACATATTAACAGCACTTTCATACAGCTGCATGGAACTTTGAGCGTTATCCGGGGCAGGACTTGAAAGTTGCCAAATGAAAAGCATACACAGCGGAATGAGCAGGGATGTAGCTGCCATGAGACCCAACTGTCTCTGAAATCAATTGAGGGGGCGAATAAACGCACTTTGAACAAGATGACAGCCAGCGTGTGCCCCAGCGTTAGTAAGGCTCAAGAACTGTTGAAGTCAAGCGTCATGCCTAAAAACACAAACCCCAAACTCTTCTTGGATTTGATTTTGAAACCTAAGCTCTCCAAGTGTTGGTGAAGAAAGGATCTGTGTGTTCACCTGCTCTTATTGAGCAAAGCCCTGGGCCTCATTTATAAAATAAACGTACGACAGAAAACTGTGTTCAGTTGTTTCCAGGCAAGACTTGGTATTTATCAATATGGTTTTAAGTGAGCATAAAGATGTAGGGCCTATGTTTTATCCATTTGATATCCTATCAGAAAAGGAATCATAAGTTAGAAAAAGTTAGAAATAGTATTTTCATTAACAAATGACCTCTAATATAACAAAGTATCAAGTTAAAATTGATTCTTTAATTCACCGCTCCTTTAATATCATATTTATGTTAATTAATTATTTAATTGCATCAATTTCTCTTCAGTGATCTGGCTCCAAACTGCATTTTCCAGACTTCCTTTTATTTTGTTTTTCAAGCCATTCCGTGTGAACTTGAAAGGTCAAAGTTCAGTATACATGGAGACGTTCCTCTGTGTGGCCGCGTTACTTTTCTTCATGCCGTGAACTCTAGGGGCGAGGCTTTCATTTTATGGACATAATATTCAAATTACTATAGTTTTCATTTGACACATTTATCAACATATGATCATTTATACTATGAAACTGCGGAATATGAAGGTTTCATGAATCACATGTGAACCCCGTCATAAGATGAAATTTGCACATCGATTTGCGCTTGTTCTACGTAAGATTGATTAATGAAGCCCATCATGTGTGACCGTCAAACACATAAAATACCTTCTGGTAGTTGATGGTGTTTCCTTATTGAAGTTTGGTACTTCACCTTTGGACTGGTTACTCTTCACGGACACAATGCTGAATGCATCTGGTCTTTCACTAATAACACAAAGAGCAGAGAAAATATAACATCTGCAAGAAAAAGGCAAGTGGTAATTACAATTAATTGGTTAATATAGTGTTCTTCAATCCAGTCCTCGAGGACCCCCTTCCAGAAAGTTTTAGATGTCTCCTTATTTGAAACACCTGAACCAACTCTTCAGCCTCCTTCCAGAATGTCTTCCCAACAAGCTAATAAGTTAAATCAGGTGTGTTTATTAAGGAAACATCTTAAACATTCTGGAAGGGGGTTCTCGAGGAACGGGATGAAGAACGCTGGGTTAATATATACAGTTGAAAGAAAAAGTATGTGAACCCTTTGGGCTTACTTGGATTTCTTCATAAATTGGTCATTAAATGTGCTCTGATCTTCATTTAAGTCACAACAATAGAGAAACACAGTCTGCTTAAACTAATACCGCAAAACATTATATGTTTTCATGTTTTTATTGAACACAACATGTAAACATTCATAGTGCAGGGTGGAAAAAGTATGTGAACCTTTGGGTTTAATAAGTGGTTGACCCTCCTTTGGCAGCTATAACCTCAACCAAACGTTTCCTATAGTTGCAGATCAGACCTGCACAACGGTCAGGAAAAATTTTGGACCATTCCTCTTTAAAAAAGTGTTTCAGTTCAGCAATATTCTTGGGATGTCTGGTGTGAATCGCTCTCTTGAAGTCATGCCACAGCATCTCAATCGGGTTGAGGTCAGGACTCTGACTGGGCCACTCCAGAAGGCGTATTTTCTTCTGTTGAAGCCATTCTGTTGTTGATTTACTTTTATGCTTTGGGTCGTTGTCCTGTTGCATTGTCCATCTTCTGTTAAGCTTCAGTTGGCGGACAGATGGTCTTAAGTTTTCCTGCAAAATGTCTTGATAAACTTTGGAATTCATTTTTCCATCGATGACAGTAATCCATCCAGGGCCTGAGGCACCAAAGCAGCCCCAAACCATGATGGCCCCTCCACCATACTTCACAGTTGGGATGAGGTTTTGATGTTGGTGTGCTGTGCCTTTTGTTCTCCACACATAGTGTTGTGTGTTCTTTCCAAACAACTCAATTTTGGTTTCATCTGTCCACAGAATGTTTTGCCAGTAGTGCTGTGGAACATCCAGGTGCTCTTTTGCAACCTTCAAATGTGCTGCAATGGTTTTTTTTGGGCAGCAGTTGCTTCCTCCGTGGTGTCCTCCCATGACGTCCATTCTTGTTTAATGTTTTCCTTATTGTAAATTTATCAACATAAATGTTAGCACGTGCCAGAGATTTCTGTAAGTCTTTAGCTGACACTCTAGGATTCTTCTTCACCTCATTGAGCATTCTGTGCTGTGCTCTTGCAGTCATCTTTACTGGACGACCACGCCTAGGGAGAGTAGCAACAGTGCTGAACTTTCTCCATTTGTAGACAATCTGTCTTACCGTGGACACGTGGACAACAAGGCTTTTAGATATACTTTTGTAGCCCTTTCCAGCTTTATGCAAGTCAACAATTCTTGATCGTAGGTCTTCTGAGAGCTCCTTTGTGCGAGGCATGGTTCACATCAGATAATGCTTCTTCAGAACAGCAAACTCAAAACTGGTGTGTGTTTTTATTGGACAGGGCAGCTTTAATTAACACATCCAGTCTTTCACAGCCTGGTTCACTCTTGTATTTGCTCGATGGATTTGTTTTCGCATCATACATGTCAGCTGAGCCAGCGCATAACACACGTCATAACCAAACGTTATGTGATTGACTAATGTTTACACCAATGATTTTAAACTTCAGACAAGCCCCTCCCCCCACGAGAAGGTTAACGCTTATCAATTATGCCCAGCCAGACTCTGTCTACGAAGAGAAGCAAAGTAGCAGAGGATGGTATTACCAGGCTAGTGTCAACTTATTACAGGTCAAAAAACTTATAGTAGGTTGAACTGACTTGCAAAACCAAGTTGTTTTAACTTTATGTTGCATTTTTTTACAAGGTCAAGGTTTTCATAAAAGAATGGATTATATTTTAGTATGTTGTTAACCAAACCTATTTGTATGCCTTTAGAACACAGCATGTCATAAACAGAAGAGTCAATGGTTCCAAAAACAAGGACAGCAATAGAGGATTTGAAGACAGCAGTGTACATAAATAAAAACCAGGAAATCAGCAAAGGGCTGCAGCTTAATGACGCAATCATGCTGTGGTTCTGAACCAAATTTTATAATGTGAACAGAGAATCGGGTTGGGTCCAGGCAAATTTACCCAAGTATGTAACCACTCTATGACTTTGGATGAATAAAACAAGTGTGACCCTCAGTAAAAAAAAACATAAAATACCTTTTGGTAGCTGATGGGGTTTTCTCACTGAAGTTTGGTACTTCACCTTTAGACTGGTGGCTCTTCACAGACACCGTGCTGTAGATCCGTGAACCTTGTCTTTCACTTAAAATAAAGAGCATTGAGAAAAGTACATAAAGTTGTTTGGTCTCATTTTGTGATTTTTGTTTCATAAATGGTAACTAAATTTAACAATAACTAATTAACTACATGTATACATTGTTCTCTTCATGGCTATGGACAGAGAAATTAAAGGAGCGATGAATCAAGGAATCAATTTTAACTTGAGCTTTTGTTGTAGATGAGGTCATTGTACTTGAATGAACATCCAGTAAATTTAACACCCCCTCCACTTAACATCTACTTTGGAAACCCCGCCCACAGGTTCATGCAAACTGGATAGTCCATACCACAAACATGTCGATGAAGACTGCAAAATATTGTACAGTGCCTGGTTGTAAACACAGTCACTGCATAACCTTTCCTCGGAATCTGATTTTAGGAATGCTTAGTTGAAGTTTATTTTTTAAGAAGTTCTAGCTCACATGCTTAAAACACGCTGGATTTTCAGAGAGACTGCAATTATAAAGCAATGCTATTTCATTAAAATTGGATCCAGACAAAATGGCACAGCAATCTTATGTGAGTCAAACACTTTAGTACTACGTGTCACTATTGCTTAGTTGGAGATCACTTGATATGTCCTGATTGTGTGTAACATCCAAGTCTAACCACAAAGTTTAGTGATAAAGACTTCCCTGTGTATGTGGTCAAGCTAGCTGCCGTTTGAAAACACAGTGAATTTAAATTCTGATTCCCCATGTTATAACGCAGGACTGAAAGCTAGTTTACTACGAAAAAATATTATCAATTGTTGCAGTGGCTGTTTACTTCCAAGTCTTCAATGTGGCCCCCGTTTCTTAAGCCAACCTCAAAACCAGTGTACAAAATAACCTATTACTGCTTTTGATGTTTTTGAATGTAAAAACTATGTGAATGTCATAAGTAGAGCTTGGACAACAGTATAAAACAATAAAAACAACCGATTTACCACACCTTTAAAACAATTCTATAATGCAATTGGTTCCCTTTTAAATATCTTTCAATCATGACAATCACATGTTAAGCTGACTGAGCTTGAGAAGGGTATTTCTATTTATTTAGATGAGGAGGCGTCTCGACAGCCTGTAAAGATCGCAGCCCTCGCAGGTGATTTACAAATTAAATCACAGTCATGCTGTCTGACCGAAGAAGAACATGATGCTAGATTTTAAGCTTGAAATACTGAAGTGCTTTAATCGCCACTATCAGATGAGCATTCCACATAGCGAAGGCTGGCTCGCCATCGCAGTGCACAACTTCTCCCGTCATAGAGGCATCCGTAGTCACCACGTTCCTCCTGCATTCATAACCAAGCTCCGTGCCTGAGAAAAACAGGTGAGGGGACCCACATATTAACAGCACTTTCATACAGCTGCATGGAACTTTGAGCGTTATCCGGGGCAGGACTTGAAAGTTGCCAAATGAAAAGCATACACAGCGGAATGAGCAGGGATGTAGCTGCCATGAGACCCAACTGTCTCTGAAATCAATTGAGGGGGCGAATAAACGCACTTTGAACAAGATGACAGCCAGCGTGTGCCCCAGCGTTAGTAAGGCTCAAGAACTGTTGAAGTCAAGCGTCATGCCTAAAAACACAAACCCCAAACTCTTCTTGGATTTGATTTTGAAACCTAAGCTCTCCAAGTGTTGGTGAAGAAAGGATCTGTGTGTTCACCTGCTCTTATTGAGCAAAGCCCTGGGCCTCATTTATAAAATAAACGTACGACAGAAAACTGTGTTCAGTTGTTTCCACGCAAGACTTGGTATTTATCAATATGGTTTTAAGTGAGCATAAAGATGTAGGGCCTATGTTTTATCCATTTGATATCCTATCAGAAAAGGAATCATAAGTTAGAAAAAGTTAGAAATAGTATTTTCATTTACAAATGACCTCTAATATAACAAAGTATCAAGATAAAATTGATTCTTTAATTCACCGCTCCTTTAATATCATATTTATGTTAATTAATTATTTAATTGCATCAATTTCTCTTCAGTGATCTGGCTCCAAACTGCATTGTCCAGACTTCCTTTTATTTTGTTTTTCAAGCCATTCCGTGTGAACTTGAAAGGTCAAAGTTCAGTATACATGGAGACGTTCCTCTGTGTGGCCGCGTTACTTTTCTTCATGCCGTGAACTCTAGGGGCGAGGCTTTCATTTTATGGACATAATATTCAAATTACTATAGTTTTCATTTGACACATTTATCAACATATGATCATTTATACTATGAAACTGCGGAATATGAAGGTTTCATGAATCACATGTGAACCCCGTCATAAGATAAAATTTGCACATCGATTTGCGCTTGTTCTACGTAAGATTGATTAATGAAGCCCATCATGTGTGACCGTCAAACACATAAAATACCTTCTGGTAGTTGATGGTGTTTCCTTATTGAAGTCTGGTACTTCACCTTTGGACTGGCTACTCTTCACGGACACAATGCTGAATGAATCTGGTCTTTCACTAATAACACAAAGAGCAGAGAAAATATAACATCTGCAAGAAAAAGGCAAGTGGTAATTACAATTAATTGGTTAATATAGTGTTCTTCAATCCAGTCCTCGAGGACCCCCTTCCAGAAAGTTTAGACCCCCTTATTTGAAACACCTGAACCACCTCATCAGCCTCCTTCCAGAATGTCTCCCCAACAAGCTAATGAGTTAAATCAGGTGTGTTTATTAAGGAGACATCTTAAACATTCTGGAAGGGGGTCCTCGAGGAACGGGATGAAGAACACTGGGTTAATATATACAGTTGAAAGAAAAAGTATGTGAACCCTTTGGGCTTACTTGGATTTCTTCATAAATTGGTCATTAAATGTGCTCTGATCTTCATTTAAGTCACAACAATAGAGAAACACAGTCTGCTTAAACTAATACCGCACAAACATTATACGTTTTCATGTTTTTATTGAACACAACATGTAAACATTCATAGTGCAGGGTGGAAAAAGTATGTGAAACCCTAGGCTAATGACTTCTCCAAGAGCTAATTGGAGCCAGGAGTCAGCCAACCAGTCAACCATTAAGTGCACTTATGATCACCCCTGGAGAGCACCATTAGAGAATCGGAACACCCGCGCATATGAGGGGCACAAGGGCAGAAGTGCGTATATTGGGACACGGCCATTATCTGATGTGAACCATGCCTCGCACAAAAGAGCTCTCAGAAGACCTACGATCAAGAATTGTTGACTTGCATAAAGCTGGAAAGGGCTACAAAAGTATATCTAAAAGCCTTGATGTCCATGTGTCCACAGTAGACAGATTGTCTACAAATGGAGAAAGTTCAGCACTGTTGCTACACTCCCTAGACGTGGTCGTCCTGTAAAGATGACTGCAAGAGCACAGCGCAGAGTAATAATAATAATAGTATTAAAAAATGGGAGAAAGAAAATCCAGCGCGTGGTTGTGACTTTCAAAACAAGAGCCAGTTGTTATCGCCATAGAAACCGGAGGCACACTGAAACTGCATGCGAGCTTTAACGCGGTAACGCTCACGGTCATTCTCCGATCGACATGGGTTTTACACACAATATTAATCAGACTTGGGACCCGAAGAAATTTAACTATTATTGACCCGGACCCGACTGACCATTTCAAATATAAACCCAGAACCATACGGGCCGCAGGTGCTCCGTGAAGACCTGGAATGGTAAAGCTCTGCTCAAGTTCAGAAACAAAGGATACAATGTGACACGAGCTTGTTCGCGTCGCACCCAATTCATTGAGAAACAGAGAGCATGTGAACGCCACCGAACACATCAGGTCGCAGACAAAATGTCATTATTAAAGAGTGTCATCATCACGGAAGAACAAAAAAGACAAAATTTGATACCAGATATACTTGGGTGCTTGTTAACATACCTGGGCGGCGTGCCCAAGTAAAGTCAATGTGTGGGAAACACTGCATGGAGCAGTAGTGGAGTGCTCTTGGAGCGAGAGAAAACTCATACACTCTGACTTTCAAAAAAACTCAATCCATGCTCATGTTAAATACAGCTCCTGGATGCACTTCACTCACTTACTCTTTGTAGTCTTTATTTTAGGAGATATTTCATTACACCAAAGTCTGAAGGCAGGTTAGGCACAGCGAATGCAGGCAGATACATGGGTCAAGATTTTTATAAAAGAATTGATAATATTTTAGTCTGCGGTTCACCAAACCTTATACACACTTGTAATATACAGCATGAGTTGCTGGTGTTATTTTATGAAGCTTGTATTGTTAACAGAAAAAAAGCAAAAAGTTTCTGTTCCAGTTCCAAGAACAAAGCAGCAATAGAGGATTTGAAGACAGCGGTGTGAGAAAATAATGACTACCTAAATAAAAAAACTTTAAAATAAGATTTTGTATGAATAAAACAAGTGTGACCCTGTCAAGCTCCTGTCTTGTGTTTCACTGGTCTTGTGTTTTATTTTGAAGTTGTGGACATTTAGATTGTATTTTTGGGTCCCTGTTTTCATGTTTCTAGTCCTTTGCAGAAGGTGTGCAGTTATGTTATTTCATTGGTTCTTGTCCGATTGTCTTCCCAGGTGTTTCTTGTGTTCTTGTAAGCCCATGTGTATATAGATGGTTTCTTACAGTCTCTGTTTTTTATGGTCTGGTTAGTGGCTAAAATGAACTCTGCAACAAATGATGATGTGAAACATGGTAATCCACTCTTTTAGATGGCTTGTTGTCTGAAATAAACTACTTTTAAAGGACTCTAATGTTATTGATTTTTTTTTAAAGTTTACCAGAAGTTAGGTTTGTTCCACAAAAGCAGTCGTTTTTGTATGTATGTAGGTGTTGGTTCCCTGTTTACATTCTATGGATTGTTCTTCGTTACCGTTCATGAAATATATTTTTATCTTTTCAATATATCTTTTATGTTAATAAACAAAGTAACTTGTGTGAAACGGCCAGCAGACTCAGAGTTAGTGCCTTTTTTGCAAGGGGAGGCAACTGATATCAGTGATGAGGGGCTGAACAGTGAGGCAAGATATTCTCAAGTATCAATTTGCGCTACCAGTACACTATCAGAACATGTTTCAGCGTGGCTGAAAACATTATAACCCCAATAAGGTTACTCACTTAAACTGTGTGTTGTTTTTTGGATAGAAGTGCTACAATAAACACGCACATAGGGGCCGATACTGTGGGTGGTCGGGGGCTCAGCTCGAGCACCCATCAAAATGGCCAAGCAGATATGCTAAATTTAAACAAAAACAAGGAAAATCATGCAACTGTTGGCGTGACAAGTGCGGTTTATGTTGGAATGTTAATGTGAAACTATGGTGAATATAGGTGATAGTAGTAATAATAATCAATTTAAAACTATGCAAACATGCCAACTATTGGACATTTATGGTTCTGGTTTACTGCTGACGCATGATCTAAATTTGGAGGTCTGTTGAGTTCATACTAAATCCTCTGTTTTACTATTTTATTCCTATTTATTTCATAACATAATAGTTAAACTCAGGAAAACTTTATTTGACATTATCAAATAGTACAACTAAAGGTAACTATCTTTTGCTAACACCCTTTCCTAGCACACAGCCTGCTAACATCACAAAACAACGCCTGCTAGCATTTGTTTAACATTGTCCATTTACTGTTTACTGTGACTCTGCCTTTCTTGCCAATCTAATGGCGGATTTATCCAATATTTGTTTCACCCCCGAGTGCAGAACTGGTAGCTTTGCAAAAGCCACCAGCCTGGACTCGTGGTCCGTAGGCACAGCACAATGACCATCACCCTGAACCTGCACTACAGTCAGCAGCAGAGCAGAGACAGGCCCGAGGACCTCGTCCCCCACACAAAGCAACTTCACAGACCTTGTTTTGGTGAACGGAAACTCCACCAATCAGCTTAAAAGCAATAAGATAGTCGCTCCCTCACTTGTTATTGTAACCTGCATTTCATGGAACATGCATAGTTTAGGGTCTTCCATCAGCAAAGAGGGTTTTTTATGCGTAAAGTGTAAAGCAGTAGTATGGCTAATGGTGAAGGTTGAAGAACTAGAAACGCTAGTTGAAGCGAGTAAATATTAAAGGTTCTCTAAGCGAATCTGTCTGTTGATTTTTGAAATGTGTTTTCAAACAAACTAAGCGTAGTTAACTCCTCCCCCTCCCTTCCGTGTTTTTATGAACGCGCCCAAACCCAACCCCCAAATCCTTCTTGGCGTTTATTGGTTAGAACACTTTGTGATGGTTTCTGGTGTAGGTTTGGCCAGTTTGTTATTACAGTTTGTGGAGGCTGGGCTGTGTACAGAGATCGCGTTTTTTTACAGTTTGATCAGCGGACAGAAAGCAAGCAGATAGTGAGGAGATGTTTGCTGTATGTAACAAAAAATGTTTTATGGTCTAAAACGCTTGAATTCGCTTAGAGAACCTTTAATGCTGCACTAATGATGCACCACTCACATGCTTCTATCACAATTACAAACAGGGTCTCTTCACACAACAGCACACCAGCTGAGATGTCTGTCACAAGTAGGGCTGTCACTTTTGTGAAAAAATCATTTTCAATTTTTAATATATAAGTGTTCATTGAATCGATTGTAAAATCGATTTTCCATGTCTAAAAAAGACGTTTCCATTTAACGCCAAATAACAGACAAATGTAAAGAGAGTGCCTGAAACGCACAAGACAGCAATATTTCTTATTCATTGTCATTAAGTTTCGTGCAGAATAAAAAACAGCAACAGTAGTGCAACATTCTCTAAAAGAGTGGACTGCTGCCATAAATGAAAAACATTACTGCAGGTTCAACCGGCTGCTTTTATGATTTAGGCAATTCAAAATTTATTTTAAATAATGATTCGATCCATTTCAAACAACTGTTCAAAAATGAAACTTTAAATACACTTACTTGAAGTTGAGAACATGCTGTGTATTTTATTAAACGTAACCGACACTTAGGCGGCACTAGGCAGGCATAATGAAATGCGCAAAAAGAGTAGGGCCATTACAAATTATTGGTCAGGAAAACAAGTCAATCAACATTTTAGGGGTCAAGAGCAGAGCGCTTTTCATTCACTATGTCCATCTGTTGAGAAGACGCACTCCGACCGCACTGATGTCCCAGGGAAACTCGGGTACTTCGTTGCCCGCTGCGTATTTCGTACTGCCAATCTTCCATCTCAAAAGCGGGTCGTTGTCAGCTCGCAAGGGTGGCTCCTTGTCATAACTCATCATCTCCTGTAAGGTCACAATTTCGACGCTGTCTCGTGTTGCACAGGTTTATTGACGTTGTCCTCAGACCCGGCGCCAGACACAAATTCACGGACGGGCATTTCATTTTTTAGGGGGGGCACAAATGAGAGCAACGTCACTGCAATGCATAATATCATTAGTTATGCATTAAGTGGACAAAAAAAGCGAGGAAGAACGAACATACCTCTCCATTAACGCAATACGGAGAAGTCGTAAAGATTGGACCTAGCTTACTGAAGCAATCTAAACGCAAATAAAACACGTCGCAGGGCTCGACATCAACGCTTGTCCGGTTAATATCAGAGACAAGTAGATTTTTTAAAAGGCCAAGTGAAAGAGAATTTTACTTGCTCGACCGAACAAGCTGCCTAGTCTGATTAAAAAAACGCCAATAACAATCACCAAAACAGGATGATGATTCTTCATCCTTTAATCAATGGCGACCGAAAGTGCATAATGTAAAAACGCAAAGTTAAACAAATAAGCACAGCAAACGCAAAGTGTGTTAACAAAGTGGGTTAAACATACTGCGGTAAAAATGTGGATTTTTTAATAACATGATACAGAGTTAAGCAGCATCACATCACGGTTGAAAATGTGACAGATTTAATGACAGTTCACTACAAGTAATTAATATTAAGCCACTTACATTTTAGACGCAATGTTGACTGTTTTTGTTGTTTCAGTGGCGAAAATAGTGAAAGATAACAGCAGAACCATAACATGTCAGTCTCACTGCAGGCAGCACTCAATCGTGTCTTAACATTAAGCGGTGGCGCGCTTAGCAAACAACCAAACATCCGCGCTCACTACTGACAAACCAATCAAATTCGTTTAAAATATATATTTTTTTTAAATCAGACCAAACACATTTTTATTTTTATTCATGAGTTATATATGTACAAAACAATAACTTTTAATTAATAACAGTGGCCTATTGATAAAAACATGGAGCTGGTGAACAGGTGAAGGCAGACCGCAGGTTCGTCCAGGGCGGGCACTAGTGACTCACAGGGCGGGCCCGGCCCCCTAAAGCCCGCCCATGGCGCCGGGACTGGTTGTCCTCCATTTTCTTTGCAAAACACTAGATGCAGCGATTGAAAGCGTGAAACTATAGGTGCGTAAAATTGCTGGGTATTTTCTGTCTAGCTTTCGCACACCTACTGCACTTTCGGAATTCTTTATTTTCTTTTTCTGCTTGTTTGTGAGTTTTGTTACTCTATATTTTTAACTGTTTAATTCTTTTAAAATTTAATAGTGTACTTATTTGGTTAAAATCGATTGCCTATTTTCGTTTTCGAAACGTTTTTTGGTTGGTCCGATCGATTGTGCAATCGATTTTCGAACGAAAAGTGACAGCCCTAGTCACAAGCGCCCTGGTTATAGGTGATTCTATTCTCAGGAACGTGGAAATAGAGGCACCAGCCACCATAGTTGAATGTAAACTGGGAGGCAGAGCATCTAACATTAGATCCAAACTTAAAGTGCTGGCAAATGCTAAGCATAAGACTCTGCCAGTTGGAGATTCAAAGCATTAATGCAGAAAACTGGATCAGGGATTGAGTGTCCCTGGACTGTTGGGCGTGAGCTTTGCATATGGATTGTATCAGCTCTTTACTTGTCAATAGCGCGGGGTGTTGCGATATCAGCTCATTTTAGGTAATAAAGATATATAATATATATATAATATATATAAGATATATAATAAGAGAAAGACCTGTGTACCTGAAATTATCTGGTTCTGTGTTTCCCTAGTCCTGTAGCCTAATTTTGAAGTGATGTCTTTGTCTGCCATGTCTGTAGTCCTTTATAGTTATTTTTCCATTTGTCCTTCTCTGATTGTCTTCCCAGGTGTCTCTTGTTAACCCATATGTATATATTGCCCTTGTGTTTCAGTTGTCCTTGGTCGAGTATTTCACTGCAATGCAAGTTCTGGCATTTGTTCCCTGTTCTGTGTGCCTCTCCAATATGGATTATCTTGTTCTTGTTTTGTTTTCCTTAAAACCTACTGCATTTGGACCTGCTACCTTTCTCCTTCATTACAGTACTTCTCCTTCAGTTTGCACAAAGTGAAAATATTTGTTTTTGATTTCACTTACGTCATTTAAAGGTAGAAATTCACAGCATTATGTTGACATTTATCTTTTGTTCGTCTGACAAGTTTTCGCTAAGTTATAGTTAATTCTTCAGACACGTTTCTGAAAGGACTTTTCTGAGGGATAGAGAACAGAAAGCTCATCATGTTTATTTTCATAATTTTATGAAAGGCACATGTAGTGGGAGATTTTTTATTTTAATTATAGTTTATGAACTTTGTTAAATGCAAAATCTTTTTCTTCTTTCGTGAAAGATTTCTGTTCTTTCCATCTGTTCAGTAGTTAAGTGCTCAAGGACTAGAACGTTATACAAAGTCCTAGCAGATCAGATAAAGGGGGCTAGTGAATGAAATAAGTAACAACTGATGAACAAGTGAACAAACTCAGTAAACGGTAGTTCACTGAGAACAAAATCATTTCTTCTATTTGACTAGATGTGCTTTAACTGATATGTTTCTTAATTATTGATAAACTGAAGGTTATTTTCAAAGTGACGCTGGAACTAAAATGACGATCTTTGGTTCATGGGCAGAGATGGGATGACTATGTATTTTTCAGTATCTTGCTATAAATATGTGAACAACTTTGTGAACGGGACTCTCATTTTTACCTCTGCTTACAGAGGGTGATAGACTATTCTGCAGAATATAATACATTCAGACAAAGAAAATTCTGTTAACAGTGTTGTCTGTGTGATCCTTGACTTTCACTCTTTAATGGTATTATGTGATGCGACTAAAATTTCACGACACACAACATTTTGTTTTTATTGGGAGTGGACATAAAAAATTTGACACTCTAAATGATGTATAAATCATATCTGCATGTCTGAGAGTTCATTGTGTCACATGGGCTCAATATTAATGACATAGGCTGCGTTCACACAGTACCATAATACAGTTGTCAAACCCATATTTGAGTGCTTAAGACGGCTGTGTTCACACGCATTTCAGTTGTTTACGGGTTTGAAAAACGGCATTCTATAACCGACCTCACACTCATACATTTTCAGAGAAGCTGTGGCGTTTGGACAGAATCGCACTGGACAACCAGTTGTCCGTCACATCATCCGTTTCTCTCTGTGCATCAAATAAATGCAAACTACGCAGCAAGATTGTTACATAAGGTTAATGCGATATTATATTACCTTCATAGACGTCACTAGCATATTACATTATGTATATGTATAGTTATGTATTATGTAAGTGAGATATATAGTTCTGCTCTGCAAAATTATAAAACCTTAAAAGTGGATGATTAATATAATAGAGTATATAATAAAAGGAATAGTTCACCCAAAAATAAAACTTTGCTGTTTATTTACTTGCCTTTTTTCTTAAGTAGAGCAATAAATAAATTATTTTGCAGAAACCCCATCTGTGATTTATATAATAGAAGTCAACAGATCCGTCACTTTGAAAGCTCAAAAAGCAGATATCCAATACAAAAGTAATCCCCATGACTCCTGGTGACATATGTGACCAGTCAAGGAAAGTTGGGACACAAGTCTGATCTGGGGCATTTTGAGTTATTCACAGATTCTGAAAGTGCGGTTTCTAAGCTTTCCAATGATGTGTTACACATGGAAATCTGAGAAGTTGTGGCCATTTGAATATAACACATTCAAGAAAGATAATTCTGAAAAAATTGCGAAAGAAAAGTTAACACTTTCCCTGCCTGGAGAGACAATAGGGGTCATTTACATCTCATTTAGCTAAGCCATACCCCCTGTAAAGCCGTTTTGAGATACAGATGTTCTAGCATCATATGTAGTATTTTGTGACAGAAGTCCGGATGACTTTTTACCTTTGTGGGGATCACAAGTCGAATCCAGTCTGTTTCAGATGTGTGAATCATCCAATGACCATTTTTGTCCCTAAAAATGCATATAAACCGTGAAATATAGATATATAGTCTATTGTTTACATCAGATTTCGCATGAACGTCTGGTAATAGAATATAATATACAATCTGAGAACTATTTACATCGTAACATTTAAAGGTATATGCTGAACTGAAAGAACTGACAGACTGATGACGTCAAAGTACTGCGAGAGCGAGTCGAAATTAAACTACTCTGTAAGATTTCTTGAAGAGCTCTTGCGGTACTTTGACGTCATCTGACTGTGGCGCCGCATAAAGTCAGTGACGCGGCTGACGTACGACACGGCTGACTGTTATCCGTTCCGCCCCAGCTTCTTTTTTTCTTTTTTTGTGCGCCCGAGCTTCGTTTACAGTCTAGGGAGATGCACCCTATAAGTTTGAAAAAAAAACTTAACAAACATGTCTGAGGAAAAGGTCCGCGTAACTACAGTCGCGTGACTTCATGCAGTTCACAACAGAGCCGGATTACACAAAAAGACAATGCTAAATAAAGTGGTAATTCTTGTTATTTTTGGACCAAAATGTATTTTCGATGCTTCAACACATTCTTACTGACCCACTGATGTCACATGGACTACTTTGATGATGTTTTTATTACCTTTCTGGACATGGAAACCATACATAGATTTTCAATGGAGGGGACAGAAAGCTCTCGGACTAAATCTGACGTTAAAACATCTTAAACTGTGTTCAGAAGATGAACGGAATAAGTCTACCCTTTTGCCATACTAAACTATGTTATTACCTCAAACTAGACGAATTAATACATACCTATCTTAATGCAATTATTTTCCCTATCCTTATTTAGTACTCACGCAGTTCCCTTTGGGGGCGGGGGCAAAAAAACAAGCCGCTTATCCAGTGTGTAAATACACATAGACAACGAAGCCCCCCACTGCATGCTAAATTCTCCGGAAAAACAAGCCGATTTCAACCGCAAAATATATGCTTTTAAATATACAAAAACTGGTATCTAAAACATGGAGAGGCTTCTTTGTGATCTCAACTAACAGATTCTGCAATAAAACGAAAAACACATAAAAAAAAACTTTGTTTCTCATTATCTCGAAACTTGTGCTACCGACTTGTGTCACTGGTTTCCGTGACGGGTCACAAATGAACATCTTGTGAAGCAAATCGGTCAGTTATTGCAGGAAAATGAACGCTATTTACAACATTATTAGCGTTAATGCAGAACCTTGGACACGCTTTATGCTCCCGCTCTATTGGTGGTACTGAGAGGCTAGTTTTGCCTGCGGCTGGCAAACCATTCTCTCAGTGCCACCTACAGAGCAAGAAGCGCACTTCCTATGTGGCTGAGTTTATAATGCTGTAAAATAAAGGTCAATTTTTTGCAAAAACTGATCAATTTGCCTCACAAGACGTCAATATATCACCAGTCATTTGGATTACTTTTGTATTGGATATATCTGTCTGTGTTTCACTTTCCCGCGCTCTTATGGCGCTTTTCCATTGCATAGTACCCCACGGTTTGGTTTAGTTTGGGTCAGCTTACTTTTGGGAGCTTTTCCATTAGGTGCAGTACGTGGTACCCGATACTTTTTTTCGTACCACCTCGGTTGGGGTTCCAAGCGACCCGAGCTGATACCAAACGTGACGCGAAAACACTGTAGATCACTGACTGGTCTGAAAGAAACGTCACTAACAGCGTCATCGCTAGCTTTACCTGTGCTAGGCTAGCTTGCGCTGTCTCGAGCAAACATGTTGTCATCTGTGCTCTGCTATAAGTTCCCAAACTCCCTTTTAGCGAAGAAAAACATCCACATGTTGAGAATCAGGGACTCCATAACAGTTTTTTCCAGACTTGCAGTTTGTGGCGGAACATTCGCGACAGGCACGTCAGCATTATATGCTTAAATGCAACTTCAGTGAGGCTCAGCGGAGCGCCGTCGGCTGACGCCGCGGGTGTTTGAAACTGTCATGTGATACAGAGTTAGTGATAAACGCGATGTGCAAACATCTATTTGTGGTGGCCAATTTTAATTTTGTGGCGGACTGAGAAATAAATAAATGTATGGGAATGTACAACAACATTCCTCTCACTTGTATGATGTCACAGCTGTGGGCAGCGCAAATATAACGACACGCCTAAAATCCCTCCCACTACGAAGTGATACTAAACTCGATGGAAAAGCTAACAACACCAAAGTGAGGTGAGCTGACCCGACCCAAACTAAACTAAACCGTGGGGTACTATGCAATGGAAAAGCGCCATTAGTTTGAAGTTATGTCTCTGTTTGCCATGTTTGTAGTTCTGTGTAGTTCTTTTGTTCATTGGTCTGCTGGTTGTTCCCCAGGTGTGTCTTGTTATCCCTTCAGTGTATATAAGCCCAGTGTTTCAGTTGTCCTGTATCAGATGTTGTTTACATGCGATTCATCCTGTCTGGTTTATATTTATTTCTGTTAAATACTTTCAGTGTTATTTTGTATTACTTTGTTTATGTCGTCATTAAAGTCACTTGGACTTGGAGCCGCTGCCTCTGCCTGCCTTTGTCCACACTCGTAAAAGAAAGGCTGATCAAGACAGGATCCAGCAGTGACTTTTACCATCCCATGACACACCATGGACTTAGCAGCTTTTGGGTCTCCACCCATGAGACTTCTTATGCTCTGTCAGGGCTCCCGTTCCCTTAAGAATCACACCTGGGACTTCTTAGACCTTGTTCCACACACCCATTACCCACATAAGTCACTAATAGTTTTTATCAACAAAGTTTAAACAATCCACTCAGAACACAACTCTTTCAATATGATCCTCAGGGGAGTTTTGAGAACTTTGTGGAGCTAGCGCTGGCGTCTAACAGTTTTTTTGGGGGGGCAGTAGACACCAGGCTTCACAGGCCGGAGAGCCAGGCCGGTTAAGGATGCCTGCGTGTGCTACGCTAATGGTGGCTAGCCCAAGACTCATGCCTGCACCCGTGCCCAAGATGGCTATCAAGCCTGAGCCACTTTCTGAGATGGCCGCCGCCATGCCCGTTTCTGTTCCGAGGCTGGCCCCCATCATTACCTGCACCTGTTTTCAAGATGGCCACCGTGCATGGACCTGTTCTAAGGAGGGCTGTCGCCATTCCTGCATCTGGTCCACAGAGGGCTGTAGTCATACCTGCTCCTGTTCACAAGATGGCTGCCGCCACACCCTGTCACTTCACAAGATGGCTGTCACACCCGAGCCACTTCACAAAACGACCTTCTTTACACCGTTTATAGTAAAACTCAGAACCAGAAGATTAGTTTCCAGTCTGAAAGATACTCCATTAGTGTCAGTACGGACGGCTGGTGTTCCTACTCCAGTGGTCTCTAGTTCTGTGGAACAGATGATGCCTGAGGTATATCATTTGAATTCTGTGCTTGGCTCTGTGGTGTGTGTGGTCTGCTTTCTGCTCTTCTTTTCAGCAAGATGTCTCTCAAGCCCATGAACTCGAGTCTATTGTACTCCTTGTCACAGATGATAGGTTCAAACCTAAGCCTCCTGCACTTCCTGTCACGGATGAGATGTCCGAACCTGAGTCTCCTGAACTTCCTGTCACGCCTGAGAGGTCAGAAACCCAGAGTCCTCTGCATTTCCTGTTTCGGCTAAAAGGTCTGAATTCGAGTCCCCTGAGCTTCCTGTCTCGACCAAGTTAGCTGAGCCTAAGTTTCCTGAATTTTCTGTCCTGACCATAAGGCCTGTTTCCAAGAGTTTGCTTTCCAAGATGTCCACTTCTACTACTTCTACTTCTTCTTCTACTTCTTCTTCTACTTCTTCTTCTACTACTTCTTCTTCTACTACTTCTTCTTCTTCTTCTTCTTCTTCTTCTTCTTCTTCTTCTTCTTCTACTTCTTCTTCTTCTACTTCTTCTTCTTCTACTTCTTCTTCTTCTTCTTCTACTTCTTCTTCTACTTCTTCTTCTACTTCTTCTTCTACTACTTCTACTACTTCTTCTACTACTTCTTCTACTACTTCTTCTACTACTACTTCTACTACTACTACTTCTACTACTACTACTTCTACTACTACTACTTCTACTACTACTTCTACTACTACTACTTCTACTTAGGGCTGCACAATAAATCGCATCTGTTTGTCACGCGCATCACGTCAGTAATGCCGGTTCCTTGATTAGTAGTAAATCACCATCAGCTGTTTTCAGATGAAGGTTAACTGTTCTCAAATCTACATTCTCAAGATGCCTTCAAGGTTGAAAACCGCAAACATTTTTTGTTATGTGAACGTTTATGTTAATTCAGATAATTTCTAACACAGTCCATATTTGGCCATTAAACACATAAAATACCTTTCGGTAGTTGATAGTGTTTCCTCATTGAAGTTTGGTACTTCACCTTTGGACTGGTTACTCTTTACAGACACAATGCTGAATGCACCTGGTCTGTCACTATTAACACAAAGAGCAGAGAAAATAAAACATTTACAACAAAAATGACCTCAGTGGTAATTACAATAAACAATTTAGAATTTTAATTTAGTAAAAAAAAAAGAAAAAAAATAGGTCAATATTTTTTTTCTGTGTCCCTGCAGTGGCCTAATTAGCCACTTTCATTTACTTGACAATTTTATAGTAAATTAAAATGAATTTGTACACAAAATTCATTTGGACAAAAGGTGCAAGGAATCATTGAAGCTCAATGAGGGAAAACATAATATTAAAAACCAAGAATATAACAACAGGATGATTTTAATCACAATTATTGAGATTAAGATACAATGTATCTTGTTTATCTAATGAAGGTAAATAAGAAAAGTTTTATAATTCTTACCATAACGAGGTCCTATTAAATTTTTTTCCCATTTCAATTTTAGTTTGTGATGCTGTTTAAGCATAAAAAATGTATGAAAAGATACAAAGCTAAGTCCAATGGCGCTATATGGTACACTTTTTTCAGTATACTGTGATGTTACAGTTTTGCTCATTTAAATAATTCCCATCCAACACATGCATAGATCACATGTGGAATATGTCCCCCACTTTTCACTTATGTAAGTCTCTATCTGTCTTATGTCTTAATAATCCCTTTAATACTTTACCATTCATTGTAAAAGCTATTTTGTGTAATACAAACATTTTGTGGTGTGTGTGTGTGTGTGTGTGTGTGTGTGTGTGTGTGTGTGTGTGTGTGTGTGTACCTTATTTAGGTAGAAACATTGCATCTGAAATTTATTAGACAAATTAACTGTCTAATAAATTAAAATAAACATAACTAAATTGTCCTGTTTAAGTTTGTGTAACCGATCTTGGTGTTACCCAAATCTGCTCTGATTGAGAGTCGAACCAGTGATAGGTTCAGCATGACAGACAGCCGCTCTAACAAGCTCTGAGGTTGACACACTGCACTGCACAGCTTTCATGCACTCGCTTGGCCACCAATGAGGTGTCTATACCTCTGTATTTTTAACAATGTGTAATAAAAGGCATTAAATGATTTTTAATGACTTAAAACAGACTCACCTTTGTTCCTCTGAGAGACATATCTCAGAGGCAGAGTCCTTTTCTTGCTCCTCTGCCATTACTTCAGCAAAGTTTCCATTGGGCTGGTTTCTCTGAGTTGGTTTAGACAGCGCTGTATTAACCCTCAAATGGTCCTCGTTTTCTGGTTACACTTGGGGTCTTTGGTGTCCCCAAAATTGAAAGCATAATTGTAAGAAATATATAAATTTTCAATAATACAAATCTTTTTTTGTTTACTTCTCATCTATACAATAAGTTGATTTTAAGTACTTTTGTACCTATTTATCACAAAAATCCTCAACTATACCATTAGCTTGCATGTGAAATATTAATTTTTATGCAAAAAAGTCACTTAAATGATTATCTAAATTTAATTTAAATTGTTTTTGGATATTGATCTAGGTGTTAGGTGTAGAATTCCACCTTTTGCTGGCTAGAGATAAACCTAAAGGAATTACCGTTTAAGAAAGAAATAGCTTTGACCAGCAGTTTGGTACTTCACCTTTGGACCAGTGGGGCTCGTGACTCCTCATCAGAGGATGCGCTAATTCAAAATAAGTGTTTGGCGTATCATGTGTGTGGTTCCCTTTTTCAAAATATGTGTCCTGCGTGTCGAGAGAACATGTGTGCATCACGTGTTTTTTCAAAATAAGTGCCTGTGTCAAAACAGTTTATGATAAAAGAGACACTCACGTTTACAAAATACACGAAAGACACTCCCTTAACATTAAACTCTGATTACGCATGAGATTATGCGAGAAACGCGAGTGTCTCTTTTCATAAACCCTTTAGAAGCGTCTGCAGCAGGCACTTGTTTTGGCAACACACACGATCTCTCAAAGCGCAGAACACATATTTTGAAATTACTAACCACACACATGACGGGCTACATACATGTTGTGACGAACTTCGTATCATGCACACTCAAAAAAAAGAAGTCACCGGCCACCACTGCTTTGGACTGGTTACTCTTTACAGAAAAAATGCTGAAAGCACCTTGGTCTGTTACTATTAACACAAAGAGCAGAGAAAATAAAACATTTACAACAAAAAGGACCTTTCCAAATTTCTGAAAAAAGACAGGCAAAAGTTGTCTATTGTGTCTACTGTGTAGCCAGTTGTTTAAGTTTGAAAGCAATATGTTGTATTTTTATAACATTAAAATTACTTGAAATGTTTCTTATAAATGGATATCTATTTTAGGAGGATGGCCCTCGCAAAAGGTTCATAAAATTTGGAGGTCCTTGTCATTATAAAGTTTGACAGATAAACCCCTGACTTGACCTAGATACAAGAAAAACAATGAATTAACCAACAACAGAACATTTTGATTGTTTATGTACCAGAGACATTATATTATTCCAAGCTTGCTCTAGCAAGGATATAAACACAACGTGGGATCAGGAATGGATCTATGCTAATAGGGCAGAGTCTATTATCAGTCATGGGTATGTTGTTGCTGTTAGGGCTGTCACGGTTGTCATAACCACCACGCCACCCTGGTGAGGGAGTGGATCCTGCGATGGAGAAGTGCGTCCTGCGGTGGTGTGCACGTTACAAACTATGAAAAATAGTCATCAAGACTGTCTTATTTCATAACATTAACAATTATTAAGTTGAATATGTTTCTTTGTTGATTGTACTTGCAAATGTAATGGTCAGCTAAATGAAATATACCAGGCTTGATGACATATGCGACCTCCGGATGCTGCAGGCTTCGGATTGAGAAACGCCCGTTTTATCTTGGTCACTCAAGGTTGCGAACAAGTATCAATCTGTGCTACCAGTCTCAAATGTCGCGTCTAAAACCATGCAAAAACGTGACCATTCCGCTTCCCTCCTCTTCAAAGCACGTGGGGGTTCCAGAGCGTCTTTTGTTGTTAACTCTTTCACCGCCAGCATTTTTCATGATTTTCACAAAAGTTTAATGCCTTCCAGAAAATGCTCCTTTTTAAATATATAAACATACAATATTTGAATTAAAAGAACAGACCCTCTGCTTTCAAACAAAATAAATCTGTTTCATCCTACCTTCATGTGTTCTGTTTTTATCACCTCTCAAATATGTGTAGGTTTCATCAAAAACACCAAATTTTTAGCAAAAAGCTGGGATAATGAAGGACTTTTGATAGAGATCAGATGCAGAGCGATCTTTAAAACATACACGGACATACAGCTGTTTGCCCTAGGGCAGGGCTATTCAATTGGCGGCCCGCGGGCCAAAACCGGGCCCCAAGGTAATTTGATCCGGCCCTTTATGTAGTCTGTAAAAAATGCATCTCTAGAATAAATTTTGTTAGTTAGAAAACGGGCCCTACAGTTACGAGTTGATGCGCATGCGTCTGTTTCAAACAGCATGAGTTGCAGAGCGCGAGTCACGTGACTGGCGCGAGCAGCTGTGTCACGTGTTTATATTCGCGCTTTGGTCCACAACGTGAACCTACCCCGCTCGCGCCCGCCTCTAAAGACCTGATGACTGACAGTGGTGAGTAAAGAGACCGGACTCTATGGCTGATTTGTTGTATTTCCAGCATAAAAACACTGCATTTTCTGACAATTGTTGTCTGATATGTCAGCTCAATGATGACTTGCTTATCCACAATGACATTAACGTTAGATGTCTTAATAAAGGAAACTCGTAGAAACGATTTTGTAAAATAGACAAAAAGATCCTGGCGTTTCTCCAAAAATCAAAGCAGACAAAGGCTAAAATATTATGCGAATCATCATTCTTACACAAAAATGCAATTTAAACAAGTAACAGTTAGTCACCCATCGCTCACAGCCAGCACCTTTGAACATGCACGTTAAGAACTGTATATCTGATCCTCCTTTACATTTTTATATTTCAAAATATATGTATTAGGGCTGTGTTTAAAAAATCGATTCACCGATTCTGAATCGATTTTCATATTAATTTCTAAAGATCGATCCGTAACTGAGAGGATCGATTTAATAGTTAATAACTTAAACTTGCCGCGTCATTGAATTAGGCTTGCCGCGATAGTCGGTGAAGCGGTGATAAGCCTCTCATCGGTTAGATCACTTGCCCACCGTGACACCGTCTTTCACCGTCTTTTTGATATTCTCTTGTAATTAAATCATTTAGTTTCATTAGAGAGAGCAAACACTAACAACTGAATGTGTCTGCTGCCTGAATTCAGCGGAGCTGAACGCGCGTCACATCACAGAGCAGCCGGTGTCAGATTTCATTTATTTCTGTCAGCGTGTGAGGTGAGCTGACTTACCAGACGATGGCAGAAGCAGCGTGCTTACTTGTTTTTGTTATACATATATTATGTTTTATACAAGCGAGATCGTTTTGTTGTTGTGTTTATCATCAAGAAAAATAATAAACCCATCATTCAAGCAGCACTTTATGGAGAAGTGGCCGGTTGCTCTGCTTGGGACTGGCAGGTTCTGTGAGAATTACCTGCACACATTACCTTAACTAAACCATCTGTTGCACTCGCATTGCATGCAAATTCATACACGATTTAACGCAGCTTACGCAAGCGCTGCATTTAAATAGTTGCGTAATTCAAAAGTGAAAGTAAAATGCGCACGTCTGCATGCGCATTTATAAGCCCACCTGTGGGTAAATTCTGTCACCGCAGCAACCCTAGATTGAATTCACACATGCGCGCGAGGTGGAAGGATATTAAAACAATGAACAAGGCGGTCTGTAACGTTAAGCAAGCGTTTGTTTTGAACTCCAGAAATGCAAATAGTATGAATGTTGCATAACTACAGTCCTGTAATTCAGGTAATAGCTGGAAAAAAAAGCTTTTTTCAAAAACACTAATCTAAATCTCGAAGATCGGATCAGATCCGATCGAATCGAATAATGATAATCGATTCAAGATCTTGAGAATCGGAATCGAATCGATCCTTAAAATTTGAATCGAAACCCAGCACTAATATGTGCGGACACACAATCTATAAACACCGCACCACTGCGGTGAATTGGTGCATTACCATCGCGGTGGTAAAAAAAAACTGCCACCGTCACAGTAGTGCTGGGCGATTTGGCCTAAAAATAAAATCTCAGATTTTATTTTTTTTAATTCGACTTCCGATTTTTTCCGATTCCCCCCCCCACTTATTAAGAAAAGCAATAAGTACAAACGGCAGACAACTTGAAGCAAATTTTGCTTTAATTTATTCAAAAGCAAGACAAATGTAACCCCAATTTATGAGATGAATAATAAATAAATAAACACCCTCTTGGAATCAAAGTCCCAGCTGTGTTTTACGTGTGCTATGATGTTGTTGATGTTGCTATAATAATGCTACGGAAGCCCCGGGCAGCCAAAATGCGCCATCACAAAAAAATCGAATTACTTATTTTTTAAATCGCCCACAACAAAAAATTCGAATTAATTCATTAAATCGATTTTTCGCCCAGGCCTACGTCACAGCCTTAGTTGCTGTTATGACATTTCATTGGACAGAACTCAAATAACTTGTTTATCAGGATTATAACAGGGGTGGGTGTTTTCTGTCATGATAAGGTGATACCATGGCTGAAATACAATGTTAAAGTGAAATTTTAATCTAGGTCCCCTTTAAGCTGCATGTAAAATAAATAAATCCCTGCTCTTATTATACCTTAAACACCTGTACATGTATCTGTAAAAGTAAT
The DNA here is from genome assembly GCF_027580225.2 of Misgurnus anguillicaudatus. NCBI lineage: Eukaryota > Metazoa > Chordata > Actinopteri > Cypriniformes > Cobitidae > Misgurnus > Misgurnus anguillicaudatus. The sequence continues at coordinate 11,944,471 of NC_073348.2, read as the reverse complement.
GACTTTCAGAATAGTAGTAAATTATGGATACCTAACTTTAAATCTACTTAAAAACATATGATTTCAGAAAAGGTTTACGATAGTTCTTAAGCCTCTTAACACTGTGGGGTATTTTTCTGTCCTTTACTGCTTGGCACATGATACAATTTTACTATAAGATAATACATGCAAGCAAAGTAGTATTAGTATTAATACCACCACCGAAGCAACTTAAGAATTAAGATCATTGTTAAATGCAGTCGCCTGTTAAAAGTGCTTTCCAAACAAACACACGTAAATAACATTTGATAACTAATGTATAACTCCACTGATCATCTTAATCTTAAACTCTATAACAACATACAAAACATCTCTTATAATGTATGGTGAATATTTAAATTATCATTCATGAACAACACATTTTTTACAGAAAGAAACTACTGTGTTAATAATACATAAAGATCTACACGTTGTTTTGTCCTTATGCAAATATACCTGTATTATATAGTGATATTCATACCAAAACTACAAGACCAAGTATGGCTCTTTATTACAGTGCTTTTTTAAGTCTTTCTAGTAACTAACTATAGCCTAGTATTTGTATCAAATGTTAGCTTGCATTTTTGATAGCTATTGTACAATGGTGCTAGAAATAGAAAATCTTAGGGTGATGTAGTTCCTAACAGATTACGTCTTACATTGTGTGTGTGGTTTAGTTTGAAAATATCCTATCAATCATCTCATTCAAACCTGCGTATAGAGTGTTTTCACCTATGGCACGGTTTGGTCAGTTACACGGATGCGTGGCCATGTTGGAGATAATCAGATGTAAACATTTTACTTTATTTAAGCTAACGTTACTGCGTTTCACTATTGCTTAAGAGATCGCTTGATATGTCCTGTTGTAACATCCATGTCTAAACATGTTTGACTGTTTTAATTACTAAAAACATTAAACGATTCATAACAGATGTAACACTTAAAGGTGCAGTGTGTAACTTTTAGAATAGAGCCCGACTGATAAAGGATTTTGAAGGCCGATATCGATACAAATGTATGTTGGTTTTAAAATCCGATATTCCGATATAAAATTGCTTTTATAAAACGGGCAGTTCTGGTTCTTCATTCTGATTGGTTGAAACGCGTTCTAAGCCGTGATAAAATACACCGGTAACCTCACGGTTCAGAGCACATTACATAAGTATCACTGCGCCACTGTTGCTGCGTACTGATTTATGAGAATAAACACAACAGTCTTTAATCATATTTTTAATTTGTTTACAATTGCACAATTAATGGCGATATCCAAATAAATGTCAATAAATACTGTTGAGTCATCTCGTCAATAAAGAGAAAACGTTGTCTGAGGAGTTTATAACTGAAGTTCATACGCCCGCTATTATCCACTGGGTGGCGATCTTTCCCAACTTAAACACTGACGCATTCACTGAAAACACCGTGTAGTACTGTTCATGTCTGAATCTGATGATTTCTTACTAAAGTTCTTCACAAAAATGGAATTATCTCCGCTTTTAGCTGAAAATTTGAGAGGTGATAACTGATAAGAGAACAAATTAAGGTAGGATGAAACTTTTTGTTGTTGTTGTTTGAAAGCGGATGGTCTGTTCTTTCATTTTATATTTATGTTTATTTAAAGAAGATAATTTTTCTGTAAGGCATTAAACTAAAACCGGGTGGCAACTTAAAAAAAAAAACGCTGACGGGGAAAGAGTTCAGCATATGCTTACAAGCATATTTGATCATCACTTCAACAGCACAATATAAATGTTAATGTATAAATTAGATGAATGGTGATTTATAAAATAAACACCACCGTCTTTAATCATATTTTCATTGTATCTTTGCTGCGTCTGTTAGTGTTGGGCGATATGCCCTATTTTCAGATCGTCCTATCGTCAGCCTGTGAGATCGGCGATACACGATGTAATCGGGGGGCGTGGCAGTAGTTTACTCTTTTTTTTATTTGTAAATTTTTACTCATTATAACAAGTCACTTGATGGGTGGACAAAAAAAAACAGGACCGCAACACCGTCATGACCGCAACCTTCTTAAAACTGATGCCATTAAAGCGAGCGCGTCATTAAAACCCTATCATGATTACTTAATAACTGTAAAAACATGCATCTGCGCACGCACACACACGTGCGCGCACATATAAACTATTCAATGCATTTATTTAGTGCTGTTGCAGAAGACTACACGTGTCAAGCAGTGGTGCTCTCATGAGGTGCCTTTTTAAACGCATCGGTCCAGCGGAACGCGATCATATTTTAAACACAATCATATATTAAACACGAAGGACGTGTTGCTACAACTCATTGAAATGCATATCATAAACAGGATTAATACCTAGTGATCTGACTTCGGACAGAGCGCAGCTTTCTGCACGTACGCGAGAGTGAGAGAGAGGCGCTAATATGCAGCGGGTCATATTTTAAACAAAAAGGAAAGTTTGCATCAGCTCGCATGAAACGCATTAAACTGAACAAATAAGGATTACTACTTTAGTTTATGTTTAGACTGCGGACAGACGCGAGAGCGCGTGCACAGAGAGAAGCGCAGCTGCTCATGACGCGGCGCGCTGGATTTAGTGGTAGAAGGAGACCAAGACGCACGCATTAAGTGCAGGTACGTGCAAGAAGGAATACTCTCTTTACAAGCTCTCCGTGTAAAGTGAAGCCCACAAACCCTCATGTGAGGAAAAGCATGCATTGTCGGTGTTAATATAAAACTATGATGATAATAAATGTAATAATAACCATTCGCCAACTATCGTCTTGACTATCGCCATGAAAGCCTGCCATTGGCGATATGTCTTAAGATCGTCGATACACGATACTATCGTCTATCGGCACAACCCTAGCGTCTGTGTTGTTTGTGAACTGCGCTCTGTTTCAGTCACACTTGATTCTGAGGAACTACTTTGTTTGGCGGAAGAGTAATATTTATACTAATATAGTTACAACTTATTTGTGTTTTATTTTATAAAATCCCGCTAACTTTATGCATATGAAGTAACCGTTTTATAAACGCAATAAACCCCTCGAAGCGTTGGGTTACCAGTGCATTTTATAACAGCTAAGGGGGTTTAGGCACTCCGCTTCGCGTCATGCCTAACAACGCCCCTTAGCTGTTATAAAATGCACTGGTAACCCACTGCTTCTTGGGGTTTATTGCTTTAATTTACGGTTAATCTAGCAATTATCTCCCCATTAATTAACTAATAGCAATTTATAAATGTTGATTTACATATCTGAATGTAAACATTTCAATATATGAAGAGTTTCGTTGCAAAACGAGATAACCACCGTTCTGTTAATTGTTCAGAAATCTTGTTTTTTGGTTGTGCATTCCAATTAATTTCAATTCAACTGCAGTTGGTTTGTTTTGATTTAGAGATTTTATATGCCACCCCAGAGTAACTGCTGGCCCCTGCCTGGCCACCCCTATGAAAAATCCCTTGCTCCACCACTGATTAGCAAAACACAAAAAATACATTATATTAGGGCTGAACGATTTGACCTAAAATCAAAACCTCGGTTAATTTAACATTTGCCATCGGTTACGATTAACTCTTTCCCCGCCATTGACGAGATATCTCGTCAATCAAGAGAAAACGCTTCCCCGCCAAAATCCGCAACTTTTTAAACCCGGAAGTATTGCCCTATGGCAAGCAGCTGCATGTCCGTGTCTGTTTTAAAGATCGCTCTGAATGGGATCTCTATGAAAAGTCAGTCACAAAAATGGAATTATCTCTGCTTTTTGCTCAAAATGTGGTGAAACCTACCCATATTCAAAAGCTGATTACAAAAGAACCACTATAGGTAGGAAGAAACGTTTTTTTTTTTTTTGAAAGCAGAGGGTCTGTTCTTTCATTTGGTATATTGTATGTTTATATATTAAAAGAAGAACATTTTCTGGAAGGCATTAAACTTTGGTGAAAATCATGAAAAACGCTGGTGCTGGCTGGCAACTTTTTAAAAAAAACGTTGGCGGTGAAAGAGTTAATGAGCAATTATTATTATTTTTTGCCTCATAGTTCACTGGCAAGGTTTGTATTTTAATTATGCTCAGATATTAAAAGGTAGGATATGAAGAGTTTGGTTCCAAAACGCAATAAATCCATTTTGACAAATTTTGGTAAAACGTGTTTTCTATACCAAGAAAGTGACAAGATGAAAACAACTATTTTCTGTTACAAACTTTCACATAGCATCTTTAGGTTATAAAAACATAAAAAATTCAAATCCATGAGTTGATTTTTAAAGATTTATTATAAAAACTGATTTTTTTTCCACAAAATGCAATAAATCCATGACAAGTTTTTATTCAAAATGCTATAAATCTATTGAATCAATAGCCTATCAAGTTCAAGTTCAAGTTTCTTTATTTTTGCCAGAGCGACCTACATCGCCTGGAATTCATTTTGGTGAATTGGCTCACACAAGACAGTATAACATAACATATACAATAAAAAACATACAATTTAAAAAGAAAACAAATACTTAAATTCTAACCAATAAATAGTAATAAAACAAATTTAAGAACAAAGCTATGTCTGAATAAATAAGGTTAGTGCTGTTGTGAGTTGAGGGCCCTCACAGCCTGTGGGTAAGTACTGTTGGCAAAACGAGTGGTTCTAGTTCTTATACTTTTTAACCTTCTACCTGATGGTAAAGGAATAAAAAGTGAGTTAGCAGGGTGTGATGAATCTTTAAGTATTTTCATACCAGTTTTAATCAAACGGGTGTTATAAATGTCACAGATCTTATAGGGAGCTCCAGCCCAATTATTCTTGATGCAACTCTAACTACCCTATTCAGTGCAGACTTATCGTCAGCCGAACAACTTCCCCACCATACAGTAATGGAGAAGGTAAGAGTGCTCTCTATTACAGCCCTATAGAAGTATAGCATACCAGCCTTGGACACTTTAAATTTCCTAAGCTGTCTCAAAAAGTAAAGTCGCTGATGTGCTTTTTTAACAATCTGGCTGACATTGAGGCTCCATTTTAGATTTGAGGATATAATAATCCCAAGGAACTTAAAACTCTCCACCCACTCTATAATTTTGTCATTAATGGCCAGAGGCTGGAGCGACCTAATATTTTTGGTCCTAAAATCAACAACCATCTCTTTAGTTTTGGAGATGTTGAGAGACAAATTGTTAATTAAGCACCACTCAGCCAGCAAGGAAACTTCTATTCTGTAAGCTGATTCATCATCATTAGTTATGAGGCCTACCACAGTGGTATCGTCTGCAAATTTAAAAATCTTTACTGAATCATGATGAGACAAACAGTCATTGGTATAAAAAGAGTATAAAAGGGGAGACAAAACACACCCTTGGGGGGCGCCAATGCTGATCGACATTGATTTTGACAAGATGTTATTAACCCTGACCACTTGAGATCTGTCAGTTAAGAAGTCAAGTATCCACTTACATATGGATTCCTTAACCCCCAACCCCAGGAGTTTGTCACATAATCTCTTTGGTATAATATTGTTAAAAGCCGAACTAAAATCAATAAATAAAACCCGAGCATATGTGGCTGTCCCCTCCAAATGTTGAAGAGTGTTATGGGTGCAGAGAGAAACAGCATCTTCAACAGATCTGTTCTCCCTATATGCGAACTGGTAAGAATCAAGTGGCATAGCTGAAAGATGATTAGCCACTAGTCGCTCAAAAACCTTCATAATAACAGAGGTTAGGGCCACCGGTCTGTAATCATTCAGACAACTCGCATTCGACTTTTTAGGTACAGGAATGATAATAGCTGATTTAAAACATGCCGGGACTTTACATAATCTAAGAAACCAATTAAAAATATCAGTAAAAACATGCGACAGCTCATTGGCACACCATTTAATAGTGGCAGCAGAAACCTGGTCGGGGCCTGCTGCTTTCCTACAGTTTTGTTTCCTCAACAAAGATCTGACCTCTTCTTCTTCTATCAGAAAAGGTGGTTCAAGAGGAGTTATGTCATTAAGAAGATTAGAGCTGACTGAACATTCAGAATTACATTCAAATCTACAATAAAATTCATTTAATTTATTAGGTAACAAGGGATCATCATCAGAGACTATATAATTGTTTTTGTAATTAGTAATCTGCTGAAGGCTTTGCCAAACACCCCTGCTATCGTGGACACCAAGCTTAGCTTCAAGCTTGGCCCTATAATTAGCTTTAGCCTTTTTAACAGCCCGTTCAAATGCATATTTAGCCATATAATACTGACAAATATCTCCACTCTGAAAAGCATTTTTCCTCTCCAGATATAACATCTTAATATCTCTACTAAACCATGGCTTGTTATTGCTATAAACAGTCACAGTCTTAGAGGGAAAACATACACTTTCAGCAAAGTGAATATATGAAGTAACAGCATCACAGTATTCATCCAGAGTGGTAAACTCATCCCTGAAGACAGACCAGTCAGTGGTATGAAGGCAGTCTTTTAATTCATTTTGTGCTTGGATAGACCATTGTTTAATTACTTTTTTAGTCGGCTTAGTGGATTTCAGTCTCTGACGATATCGAGGGATGAGGAAAATGGTGTTATGATCTGACCGACCAAAAGGGGGCCAAGCAATAGAATGATATGCATTAGAAATTACACAGTAACATTTATCTAATGTCTTTTCACCCCTGGTAGCAGTATGAATCTGCTGCTTATACTTGGGTAGTGATTCCTTTAAGTCCACGTGATTAAAATCGCCTAAAATTAAAACCACTGAGTCCGGGCTAGAATTCTCCACCTTCATTATTTGAGCTGCCAGCTGCCTACGAGCCTCCTTGGCTACAGCTTTAGGTGGAATGTAAACAGCGACGAAAGTGACGGAGGAGAACTCCCGCGGTAAATAAAATGGTCTGCATTTAACAATTAAACATTCCAGCTCCGGTGAGCAATGTCGCGAAAGTACGACGGCATCGGTGGACCAGTTTTGGTTTATGTAAAAACACACACCCCCACCTGACTTCTTCTGTGAATCCTGTTGCGAACGATCGGCTCGTATTAGAGTGAAACCCGGCTGTAGAAGACCCTCGTCCGGAATACTTCCATCCAGCCACGTCTCGGTCAGGCATATAGCAGAACACTCGGCGGCATCCCGCTTGGATTGAATCAGGATTGCCAGCTCGTCCTGTTTATTCCTCAAGGACCGGACATTTGACAGTATCAAGCTGGGTAGCGGAGAGCGATGAACCCTCTGCCTTAATCGAACCAAAACGCCCGCTCGTTTGCCTCTCTTCCTTGGAGGACGCTTGTGACTGTAAGCATTGGCTTGACTGCCAATATTTCCCGCAACATTCCTCCAATGATCCGAGGCCGGGAAGTTTTGCAAAGTGTCCCGAATACATAATAATTCATGTCTGTCATATGTAATCAGACCGACTGCATTATCAACAAAACAAAACAAAACGAGACAAACATAAACACAGAGCCACACCGTGTCGCCATAGGTCGGCGCCATTTGCTACGCTAACGAGCAAATGGCATTCATCTTTGCCATGTTATATTCATTTAGTTGACTAGTTGTACACACTAATTAAAAATATAAACATTAATGTCATTAATCAAAACACTTACTTTGTCATAATAAGAACCCTGTCATTACGGTTATACTTGACGTTGTCGCTTAACGTCTTTCACAGCGATCAGCTGTAAAATGTTTTTGGTCCTGCTCGATTTTCGTTGACTTTGAGTAAAATTATGGAAAGTTTTTCATAAGATCCTCTGAGGTCAATGTGTTAGCATTAGAAGCTTGATGCTGTCGGGAGAACAAGCACCCGTCTCCCGAGTGCCTCTGAGGGAAATTATTAGATGTTGATGGCTTACGTTTCTTTCCCATCACAGAAAACCATCACAGGTTTATCAATGCAATTAAAGTATTATTTTGTTTTGTTTGTTGATCACAAAGTAAAAAGTAGATAAGGAAAACTAGGACTCCATGTACTCAGCGCGCCGCCATTGTTTGTTTACATTGCATGAATGGTGCGCTGTAGGATTTATTGCGTTCTGTAAAAAAGGGGGAGTGGCGTTTATCGCATTTTGGGGAAAAAATGACAGAATAACACGGCGGATATTGGATTTTGCGTAAAATTAAGAATTTACTTTTAACTACTGACTTGATATAATACTGATTTTGGCAGTAACTCATTTTTTTCAAAAATGGCGTTTATCGCGTTTTGGAACCAAACTCTTCATATATTTTTCTATTGAAAGGGCAATTGTTGTTATCTTTGTGATTTTAAAAGAATTAAGTGAAGAGTAAAGTATTAGTTGCTAAGGTTATTTATTGAACAATTGGACTTCAACTGAAATCAAAGCACAGATTGCTTGAAATAAAAAGTCACATTTTCACAGTTTCCTAAAAAAAAAGTAGTAGAAAATACATAACTTATTTTTTTTAAAGGTGCTGTACGTAACGTTTCTACTTAAACTAATCCATTTTCAATTGCCTGTGTGCGAATGGGTTGTAATCTCACATTAAAATGATCTACTTTGCGGGTTTTGCTATTACCTCTGAAAAAAAATATTATTATTTTTTTGTGAAAGTACCGGGCCGGATTTGGCGCGAAATCCAGTGACGTCACCTGCATGCGCGCTCCCGAGCCTCTCGCCTCGTCTACTGACTCTGCCCTCAACAGCGACGACACTGTCTGACAGACTGAAACGACCTGCTCCCAGCACAACACAGACTCCAACACAAACTCCACATATTGTGAAGAAAAGTTATCTGCTGAAGCTCATAAGGCCAAACGTGAATCGGATCAACTAAGGACAAAAACACGGATTAACAGTGGCAGGGCATTTGAATTATGGAGAAACCTCCGCTTTGTTTTGGGTATAAAAACGGATCCGGAGTTGGCCTTCATCCTATTGGGCAGGTAAGCTAACATTACTACAAAGAATGTTAAATATATTTTGATTTTGTGCTTTAGTTTTTTAGACATTGTTTCGGTTTGCTAGCCTTCGCTTTAGCGTGTTTGCCCAGCCGTCGTCGATCGATGACGTAAAACTGCGGACGCCTTTGTTTGCGTGCGTCCGCTTTTTAAAAGTCTTTAAACTCGTACAGTCTGACATTGATGGAAACTGAGATTATACAGTGTGACATGGACTTAACTACGATATTGATCGCACAGTGTGGCAAGCAACAACCCTAAAGGACTATTTAAAATAGCACAGTGTATACCAGGCTTTACTGTTATACTGAAATTGTTCAGTGTAGTTCACTAATCGTTTTTGTTATCTTACCATAAATTTACCTACGTAACACCACATTACATAGGCTAAATGCAGTCAATTAAACGTTGCAGTGGGAGTTTACCTGAGTTTCCAGCATGTTGTGTGATGCTTTCTCCGGTGTGTTAAATCTCAGTCTGGCCGTCACTCATGAGTTCGAGCACGCGCTTGTAAACTTATTGGTTGCAATCTGAAACATCACCGCTAGAGGCCGCTGTAAACTACATACAGCGCCTTTAAGTCTAGTAATTCAGGGCTCCAGACTAACTATTTTATTATTATGAGCACTGTACCCCCTGACTGAAAATTTTAGGAACACAAGCAGAATATTTAGGGCACACCTTAAATCAGCCTGCAATCACACACCCCCCAAAATAACTGCATTACTGAAAAATACTAAATAGACTTGACCATATGCAGTTGCTGCACATGCTATTATGCACAATTTATGAAACTTTCAAAATAGGAACTTATGAACCAAAGATTCATACAACCCACATGACTAATTCTAGCCATAAGATACATATATACAATAAGCTATATCCAGATAATGAGATGAGTGGCAGGGTAATACACATTGTATCCTTTAAACGTTTCTTGTCTTCTATTCAGTTTTCCTTAACTGGGCACTGCTATACAAGACCTTTACTCTCATCTATAATGTTTTTGGTGTTGATGTAGACTAGAAGTTCTCCTGTTCTCTCTCTCTCTCTCTCTCTCTCATGTCTAATTAAACCTGCTTTCCTGCGTCTTCTCGCGGTTCTGAGGTATGTGTTGACTTTACCCGGGCTGTGTAGACTCCTCGCTAGATTCAACTGAGCGCACGGTGACATAAAACTTTTACGCGTCATGCAAATTTGCAGTAAAAACCCGATTGCCCATTCCGTAGTTTTATCACGGGGGCCCGCACATGCGCGACTACTTCGTTTTTCTTTGTCACTAGATGATCTGCTCAGTTAACACAGTGTTTGAGTTCTCCTCCATGTGTCTCTGTGCTACTGACTGGATGGGGCGGAGCCACGTAACCTCACATGCAGTAGTATGTTTTAAAATGAAAGTATTAACAGGATTAAAAACCGAAAATAACCGACATGATAAAATAGGGTCGGTTAACGTTTATGAATTTCGGTTTTGGTTATTTTCCGGTTAATCGTGCAGCCCTACATTATATAATAAATCTTTACCCGACAAGTGAAACATAAATGTACTTGTCCAAAGGACAAGTTCCTCAAAAAGTTAATGTCAAGCCCTAAACATTTATGGCATTATAACACTTACTTTGTCAGTCATTGCTGCGGTTATAGTACTTGGGACCTCATCGCTTAACATTTTTCACAGCGATCAGCTGTAAAATGTTTTGGTCCTGCTCGATTTTCGTTGACCGAGTAAAATAGTGGAAAGTTTTTCATAAGATCCCCTGGAGTCAATGTGTTAGCATGACAGAAGCTTGATGCTGTCGGGAGAACAAGCAACCGTCTCCTGAGTGCCTCTCGCATAAATTTTGAGATGTTGATGGCTTACATTTCTTTCCCATCACAGAAAACCACCCCAGGTTTATCAATGCCATTAAAGTATTATTTTGTTATTGTTTGTTCATTGATCACGAAGTACAACGTAGATGAGGAAAACTAGGATTCCGTGTACTCAACGCGGCGCCATTGTTTGTTTACAATACATGGAATGGAGAGCTGAAATTTGTGGAGCGGATTTATTGCATTCTGAAGAAAAGGGGAGTGGTGTTATTGCCTTTTGGGAAAAAAGGGAGAAAAGATTACAGAACACGGCGGACATTGAATTTTGTGTAAAATTAAGAATTTACTTTTAAATACTGACCTGATATAATACTGATTTTGGCAGTAACTCTTTCTTTTTTTTATGCCGTTTATCGCAATTTGGAACCAAACTCTTGATTATATAAACATAAATTCACAAAATGTATCAATAAAGTAGTGATTTGAGCAGTTGCCCATATCCAGTAAATGAATAGGTCTCTATGGGCATCTGTTGGCCGAAATGATTTAATTCGTAAACTGTAATTCTTTTTTTCTAAACAGATGGCTGAATTCAACACCTTAAACCTAGATCAATATCTAAAAACAATTTAAATCAAAGTTAGATAATAATTTTTTTATTTTTCAGCCAAGTTAATGGTGTAGTTGAGGAATTTAGTGGTAAACAGGTACAAAAGTACTTCAAATCTCTCAAAACACAGCTTTATAGTATAGATGAAAAAAATATATTATTTGTATTATTCAAGATGTATATTTTTCTTACAATTATGCTTTCAATCTTGGGGTCATATAGACCCCAAGGGCCAGTAGTTTAAACAGAAAACGAGGAGCATTTGAGGGTTACAGAAATAGAGAAAGAATTGCTTTTCGTTTTCACCTTTATGCTATCATCTGCAAACCAAAGGGTGTGGTGAAATGTGGTTAAATATAAAAGGCACAACTTTCACACGACCATGGCTTAGACAAATACTGTGCTTTATTAAATTAAAACGCTCAAAATATTATGCATTTCCATTTTAAATATTAAAATATTGTGATCATACAATCCCTTATGAACGAGCATCAAGATGCTATATATACTAGCTCTCAAATCATTTCGCGCATTGGGTTACCTGAAACACCAGACAGTCAAAAAGGACACACAAAATCATTGTAATCACAGTTAAGTAAACATATGAAGAGTTTGGTTCCAAAACGCGATAAACACCATTTTTGAAAAAATGAGTTACTGCCAAAATCAGTATTATATCAGGTCAGTAGTTAAAAGTAAACTCTTAATTTTACGCAAAATCCAATATCTGCCATGTTATTCCGTCATCTTTTCTCCCTTTTTTCCCAAAATGCGATAAACGCCACTCCCCCTTTTTTACAGAACGCAATAAATCCTACAGCGCACCATTCACGCAATGTAAACAAACAATGGCGGCGCGCTGAGTACACGGAGTCCTAGTTTTCCTCATCTACTTTGTACTTCGTGATCAACAAACAAAACAAAATAATACTTTAATTGCATTGATAAACCTGTGATGGTTTTCTGTGATGGGAAAGAAACGTAAGCCATCAACATCTAATAATTTCCCTGAGAGGCACTCGGGAGACGGGTGCTTGTTCTCCCGACAGCATCGAGCTTTTGTCATGCTAACACATTGACCCCAGGGGATCTTATGAAAAACTTTCCATAATTGTACTTAAAGTCAACGAAAATCGAGCAGGACCAAAAACATTTTATAGCTGATCGCTGTAAAAGACGTTAAGCGACGACGTCAGTATAACCGCAATGACAGGGTTCTTAATATGACAAAGTAAGTGTTTTGATTAATAACACAGTGTTTCCGCTATATACATTCTACCGTGGCGGCCCGCCATGCCTAAAACATCCCCGCCACGCCTGCGGTTTTGGATAGAAGGGATACAGCAAACGAAATCTTGCTGGATGAGCACTGTTTTATCCTAATCCTTCAACCCAACTCTAAACACAAAATTTCACACGATTGTAGGATGTATTTGTATCTCATTTAGCCAGAGCCGCTGTTTTCATCCTAATAATCCTACCTCCAAATCTAAACCATAACTTTTCGGCATTTGCTGTATCCCTTCTAGACAAAACCCACGGCGGCAGCTCGCAAAAAAGCTACAGAAATGTCCGCTCTGCCAGACTGGCTGTCTTAGAAATAAATTCCTTTCTGGATTCGCGTTGTTAAATCATTTATAAATAAATCTCCTAAAGTATCATAATTTCTTCCATGGGTTTAGTTTAATGAACAAATAGATTTCAAATCAACAGAGGATGATTAAGCTACGTCTCTGTTTTGAGAAATAATAATAAAATAAATAAGCCTATACGAAATATGTTACACTTAATAATTAAATTGACAAAACGAATAAAAAAGTATTTGAGTTTCTGTTTTTTTGTGACGCGCTGACCAAAGCAGCAGAAAGCACGTCATGTTTTTAATGATTTTAAATAAGCACAAAGTTTTCTCCTTATTGTGAGTTTACACAAATAAAAATACATAATTTGAAGTTTCGAATATTGTTTTACTTTTATCTTTATGTCTATAAATTTAGGGTAATTTAAGGTGCAAGGTCATCACGCATTTGATGTTCACCGGCGCATATACACGGACGCAGCGCAGGGCTGCGAGAAAAGACATTATTAAACTTTCGATTTAACATATTACGAGTTTTTTTGGACATTCATTTGGAATCACTGTACTCAGTCATATTATCAACTTTTCTGGTCATTAGTTATTCAGAATATAGGCTATAAGCGCACTAGCGCTGCTGCAGCTGACCGCTCAGCTGTCAATCAATCTTCTGTGCTTTAGATCGACACTCACAAAGTTTCACATTAAATGATATGATATTTGTCCAAAAACAAAAGGTTAAATACTGAATACTACTTATATGCGACTGCAAGACATTAATAGTCGAATCTGTTGTAAGGAAACTTATTCCCGTGGAAGAGAAGAACGTTGGTAATAGAAACTTGAGGCAGACGGATAATATTTGATCTAACGGGTGTAATAATAGACTATTCGCATGCCATTTGTTGTAGATGCAGGTCGGGTAACTCAATAAGGGTAAAATGCGGGTCTAACATCCAAGACCAAAATTCGACTCGTTTTTAAGATCTGTCTGAAGACCGTTTAAGGTTTCTATTCAACTGCGCGATTTGCGGTGTGACCGGCCCGGGGTCTTTATGTCAAATGGTCCGGGTGTGAAATAAAATTGCTGCTGATGGATGTTCGGTCAATCACAGCGGTGCGGATTATCAAACAGGACTGTGCGTGAGTTTGCAACAGCTCTGTAACGCTAAACACGATCGAGCACAACTTGCAATGCACACTACATTAAAACTACAATGAAATATCCGAACTACGTACTATGTAACGTTTTATAAGAAAATACATTTTAGATCAAACATAGAAAAGCAATATGCTATAAATATAAGGAAAAGTAAATGACAGCATGAAAATGATAAAAAAAATACATGTTAGTTTACTGTAGCCTATATTCTACTTTTTAAAAAATAATGTACATTTATAATCATCATGGGCGCCCCCTGCCGCCACAGCTGAAAAAAATCCTAGAGGAAACACTGTAACATTAATGTTTATATTTTTAATTAGTGTGTACAACTAGTCAACTAAATGAATATAACATGGCAAAGATGAATGCACATTTATATAGGCTATTGATTCAATAGATTTATAGCATTTTGAATAAAAACTTGTCATGGATTTATTGCATTTTGTGGAAAAAATAATCTGTTTTTATAATAAATCTTTAAAAATCAACATATGGATTTTAATTTTTTTTACGTTTTTATAACCTAAAGATGCTATGTGAAAGTTTGTAACAGAAAATAGTTGGTTTCATTGAAAACCAAGTTTTTACTAGTGATGCACCGATGCATCGGCCGCCGATATTTATCGGCCGATTTTTGATGAATTTGAAACCATTGGCATATCGGCAATAGCACGAGAAAGGCCGATACCGATTGTTTATAAATTAACCGCATAAAGTCAATGAATTGCATGTCTGTTGTTCAATTAAAATGATTTAATGTTTGGGTGTGCACTAGGGCTGTTCCGAATACCATTTTTTGAGCTTCAAAGCTCTAGTAGAAATCAAATCAAATATTCAAGCTTCGGAAGGAGGGGCTGAACATATTTTCCTCTTTAATAAAGGCAGGAATCTGTGTGCGTATGTAGCGGCGTGCCTGTCACGCGTGCTGCGAGAACAGCATTAGTGAAACAAAACACGAGCAATACTTTTAATAAGGTAACGTTAGCCTAACATTTTTCTAACAAACAAACACTCCCGTATCAGAAATTAGAATCATAGTAATTACTGATAACGTAAAGGGTAACTTAGGCCATTTAAATAAAACAACGTAAATAAATGAACGAATGAATGAAACTGTAATAAAACGGTAGCATACTTTCAAAATCAAGTATTTACTAACACTTACACCATCCAAAATGTTTTTCATCAGTAGAACAATAAAGAAGATATTTTGCAGAAACCCCAGTGCTCCGTCATGCAAGTCAATCGATCCGCCACTTTAAACATGTATATCTTAGTGATGCACCGATGTATCGGCCGCCGATATTTATCGGCCGATTTTTGATGAATTTGAAACCATCGGCATATCCGCAATAGCACGGGAAAGGCCGATACCGATTGTTTATTAATTAACTGCATAAAGAAATCCATTATATGTAAAAAATGAGTTAATGTTGTTTATCAAATAAATGCTGAATAGCAAAAACCACCTTGGAAGGTTGTCATGCTGTCTTATTATATTTGTTTTAGCTTAATTTGTGCCTCTCTTATTATGTTGGTCAGTTGAATGTTAATTAGATCCAATCCATGTTCAGTCAAAATAATTTGATGCAGAAATAAACTAGCTAATAGACCAACTGTATAGTATTGTATACAAGTGTTAAATATCGGTATCGGCATCGGTATCGGCCAGAAGTTGTCTGTTTAAATCGGCATCGGTATCGGCCCAAACAAATCCTATCGGTGCATCCCTAGTATATCTAATACAAAGGTAACCCCCAATAACTCTGTGTGACATATTGATGTCTTGTGAAGCAAATCAATCAGTTTTTGCAAGAAACTGAACGTTATTTACAACAATATAGCGTGAATGCCAAAGCAGGAAGCCCGCTTTCCGTTCAAGGCGATTTCTTTCTGATCTCTTCTACTGGTGCCGTTTAATGGCTGTTGGCTATGGATGTTGGTCTCTCTGCGCCACCTATAGAGCTGGAGCGTGAAGCGCACTTCCTGCTTGGCAATAGCTCTGCATAAACGCTGTAAAATATATATATATTCGAATCTCAAAACTGAAAATCGAATGTCAACCAACGGAACGAATATTCGAACATTCTGGTCTAGCCCTAAGCACCGACAGAAAACCTTTGTTGAGCTGGCTCAAATGTTCAGTAAAAATAATTTGATGCAGAAATAAACTAGCTAATAGACCAACTGTATAGTATTGTATACAAGTGTTTAATATCGGTATCGGCATCGGCCAGAAGTTGTCTGCTTAAATCGGTATCGGCCCAAAAAAATCCTATCGGTGCATCCCTAGTTTTTACCAAAATTTGTCAAAATGGATTTATTGCATTTTGGAACCAAACTCTTCATATAGACTTTTTGCGAGTCGACGTCACAGTTACGTCACGTGCGCATGTGGTGGCAGAAAAACAGTGGAAATTATTGAGACACGAGTGAAATGAACAATATAACTCACTAGAAAAATTTTTGTTGTGCTGTTGAGTGTCAGAATAGGAATGCCAAAATAGATGACCTTTATTTTTATAGTATACCGTCGTCGAAGACATCATTTGAAGATAAACGTAGGTGTTTATGGTTGCAATAAAAGCCCTCAACCAGATAGACTGGAGTGATGAAATCATCTGAAAATGTTTTAATAATTTGAATAGAAAATAATTTGAGAAGATATCTGGTGTTCTGTCGAAGTCTGTCCCTTATAGTGTCTCTTATAGCGTTTTCATCATGTTACATTTATAATTTTTTTAGAAACATTAAAGATTTGAATTAGTTCATAATATCAATAATATTACCATTTATTAAAGTATTCAGGTTTTTTTTTTTTCGTTTTCTATTACTTCTTTTTACCTTCTATCTTAGCCTATGTCTTCTTCCTGTTTGTTCTAAATTATGATGTTTACTAATAAATATATAAACATAGCACACACACACACACACACGATGTAAAGTGTTAATAATATGTAAACAGGCCTATACAAATTCATTTGTATGTGAACATAATAGTTTTAGATCAAACACGTAGGCTAAAAATATAAGGAAGAAATTGAAAACAGGAAATGATGAAATATTTAATAAATTATATTATACAGAATACATGATAGTATTGCTCTTATAAGTACTTCAGCGATTCATACTGTAAAAATAATTGATTTGCCAATAAAGAACAATACATATACATACATACATGCACACATATCAGTAGCCAAGCCATTTAAACTAGGGTTGTGCCGATAGACGATATCATCGTCCATCGTGATGGTTGACTGACATCACGATGGAGAGACACCATCGTGATGCCACGCCCCCTCCCCACTCCGCTGCGAGTCGACATACACTTACTCTCTTCTATATAGACTATAGTTAACCTAATATCTTTGCGTGAATTGCTCTATAAATTAAATAGAAAATATAACTTATGCATATATGCTATTTTAAATACTGTAGTCTATGCCTGAGACGTGACGTGTGTTAGTCTGTGAAAATATCCTGTCAGGCATTTGATCTTGACTAGGGATGGGCACGGATATTCGAATATTTGAATGGCAATAATAATTCGAATTTAAAAAATGCTATTCGAATGTTTGTTTGTTTTTAATGTGCCACCAAAGGGTAACAACTTATTTAATGCTTCATCTATACTGTCTTTTACAGACTTAAATGTAAAATATACATGAACATTAATTTGTATGTATTTCTGATTGTTTGGCAATGCAGATTGCAGACGAATTTAAGTTTTTCCTTTTATCTCTGGGTTTGTCCGCGCCGCGCCGTATTTGGCCACTGGCTCAGTGAGGGCTCACGTGTTATTAAACGTGCTTCTCCGCCGCCCGACTCAACACATCATGAGAGATTTGTAAGCTTTCTGTTATAAAGTCTACTTTATTTTGTTAATAAGGAGACAGACACGGAGAACGAAATGAAACGGAGAACATTTATTATATGCGGTGCTCTTTTGAAAATGAACCGGATAACTGCACATGGCAGTTTAAAGCAAAGCACCGTCTTTGTGAAATTTTGTTAACGTTAGTAACTTTGCACAGTCAACAATAAGGTATCGAGCCGCTTACGTTATTTGTAAAATAATGTTAAATACAGATATTCAATCTTGTTCAATCCGTCTGTTGTTTTAATCGGATAACCATCATCAGTAAGAGTTTTCTCCGCAGCACCGGCATTATTGTATCTAGTCAGAAGAACGGGCTTTCACCGAAGCAGGTAGGATAAATACGGTTTTCTTTATTCACAAATACATGTCAAACTAAGCTGAGAAGATATTTATATGGCGACTGAGCAGTCGGTTATGTAGATGTGTTTTTTCGTTTGCTCCGGTCTCTTGGTGTTTTGAGTCTGTTTAAATGATGATAGCCTACTTTGTCAAGTCCTCAAACTTTAAACTTCACAAGTCATCAAACTTCGCTTAGATTTGGGGTTAGTGTATAATATTTGGTATAATATAATGTATGTAAGATCAAACAGTAATGAATTAATACTAACGACCGACTTGAAACTAAGGATTTGACTAGACTTCGCTCCGCATTAAGTTTTAAAGCATTTTTTTCTGTAGGATATTTTTTAAGAAGAATTTAATATATATATATATACAATGTTTTCAACTTAAAAATACATACATATATATATACATACAGAATATAAGTTTAGCTTGTTGTGGATATTTCCTAATTATAAGCCTTCTGTGAAATTATGACAAAATGAAAAATACAAAACACGCATGTCTTAATTAACATAATTTAAATAAACGAATATTCGTTCTTTAAGAGCTTAAATATTCGAAAAATTAAATATTAAAAGTAATAGTAAATTACTGGTAATAGTAAGTTACTGGAAAATGCCCATCCCTAATCTTGACATTGCTAGAATCTTGTCTTTTTACATGTTGTACATTTATCTTAAAATAATTAATTTTGTACAAGAAAACAGCCCATATTAATCATTTATTAGTAGCCTATTGTAGTGTCTCGGGAGATCGTGCTCATTGTTACATTGAGGCTATACTGCACTGAAGCGGCAGATTAGGATATAAACCCAGAATTCAGCGAACGTCAAGAACAAGAAAACGGGAACAACACTCCGACCGAAACGCGGGATTTACATACACAGACCATGTTTAAATTTCGATGTGTCTGGCCCTGTTCACTTTGTCTAGTTTTAATAAGCTGCGGATTGAAGTGCTGGCTGCTCCCCGCGGTGCTGAAGACCCGCTCTCTGACGGAGTACTGGTGGCACATATGCACAGATATTAGCGGGGTAAAGTTAGTTTTGTTTTGGATATTCGTGACACATTCGGTACTGAACGGCAATGAGCCCAAAATAAAGCATATTTATAAAAAGAGCAAAGCTGATAATGTTTCACAACCTTCATTAACAATGGTTTCTGTCGATATAATAACCACTGACCCGCAGAAGCCGTCGCAATCTCAATTGTGCTGGAAAGCGCTCTCTTGGCGGAGCCGCAAGTAAGGGACCGTGGGGAGGGTGCAGGTTTTCTTGTTTTTTCTTATAACTTGATGAGCGGTGTTTTTGAGGTAGCTTTTTTGTGGGGTGTCCTATGAACAACAAACCAGTGTCATTCAGTACTGGAGGACAGGGGACATCTTTCACAACTTCTATTTTAACCCCTACTGGTGAAAAATGGAATTGCATGTCTAACATTAACACTCTTTTTGTAATAACTTTGTCCATCGGCGAGACAGAGACATCAAACAAGTGTCGTTCAGTACAGAGGGACAGGGGACAGTTTTCACAATATCTCTTTTTAACCCCTACTGGTGAAAAATGGAACTGCATGTCTAACATTAACACTCTTTTTGTAATGGCGTTGTCCATCGGCGAGACAGAGACATCAAACAAGTGTCGTTCAGTACAGAGGGACAGGGGACATCTTTCACAACTTCTATTTTAACCCCTACTGGTGAAAAATGGAACTGCATGTCTAACATTAACACTCTTTTTGTAATAATTTTGTCCATCGGGGAGACAGACACATCAAACAAGTGTCGTTCAGTACAGAGGGACAGGGGACATCTTTCACAACTTCTATTTTAACCCCTACTGGTGAAAAATGGAATTGCATGTCTAACATTAACACTCTTTTTGTCATAGCCTTGTCCATCGGCGAGACAGACACATCAAACAAGTGTCATTCAGTAGAGAGGGACAGGGGACATCTTTCACAACTTCTATTTTAACCCCTACTGGTGAAAAATGGAACTGCATGTCTAACATTAACACTCTTTTTGTAATAGCGTTGTCCATCGGCGAGACAGAGACATCAAACAAGTGTCGTTCAGTACAGAGGGACAGGGGACAGTTTTCACAATATCTCTTTTTAACCCCTACTGGTGAAAAATGGAACTGCATGTCTAACATTAACACTTTTTTTGTAATAGCGTTGTCCATCGGCGAGACAGAGACATCAAACAAGTGTCGTTCAGCACAGAGGGACAGGGGACATCTTTCACAACTTCTATTTTTAACCCCTACTGGTGAAAAATGGAACTGCATGTCTAACATTAACACTCTTTTTGTAATAACTTTGTCCATCGGGGAGACAGACACATCAAACAAGTGTCGTTCAGTACAGAGGGACAGGGGACAGTTTTCACAATATCTCTTTTTAACCCCTACTGGTGAAAAATGGAACTGCATGTCTAACATTAACACTCTTTTTGTAATAACTTTGTCCATCGGGGAGACAGACACATCAAACAAGTGTCATTCAGTACAGAGGGACAGGGGACAGTTTTCACAATATCTCTTAACCCCTACTGGTGAAAAATGGAACTGCATGTCTAACATTAACACTCTTTTTGTAATAATTTTGTCCATCGGGGAGACAGACACATCAAACAAGTGTCGTTCAGTACAGAGGGACAGGGGACATCTTTCACAACTTCTATTTTAACCCCTACTGATGAAAAATGGAATTGCATGTCTAACATTAACACTCTTTTTGTAATAACGTTGTCCATCGGCGAGACAGACACATCAAACAAGTGTCATTCAGTACAGAGGGACAGGGGACATCTTTCACAACTTCGATTTTAACCCCTACTGGTGAAAAATGGAACTGCATGTCTAACATTAACACTCTTTTTGTAATAGCGTTGTCCATCGGCGAGACAGAGACATCAAACAAGTGTCGTTCAGTACAGAGGGACAGGGGACATCTTTCACAACTTCTATTTTAACCCCTACTGGTGAAAAATGGAACTGCATGTCTAACATTAACACTCTTTTTGTAATAACTTTGTCCATCGGGGAGACAGACACATCAAACAAGTGTCGTTCAGTACAGAGGGACAGGGGACAGTTTTCACAATATCTCTTAACCCCTACTGGTGAAAAATGGAACTGCATGTCTAACATTAACACTCTTTTTGTAATAACTTTGTCCATCGGGGAGACAGACACATCAAACAAGTGTCATTCAGTACAGAGGGACAGGGGACAGTTTTCACAATATCTCTTAACCCCTACTGGTGAAAAATGGAACTGCATGTCTAACATTAACACTCTTTTTGTAATAATTTTGTCCATCGGGGAGACAGACACATCAAACAAGTGTCGTTCAGTACAGAGGGACAGGGGACATCTTTCACAACTTCTATTTTAACCCCTACTGATGAAAAATGGAATTGCATGTCTAACATTAACACTCTTTTTGTAATAACGTTGTCCATCGGCGAGACAGACACATCAAACAAGTGTCATTCAGTACAGAGGGACAGGGGACATCTTTCACAACTTCGATTTTAAAGGTCTTTACACACCGGGACGTTTTTCGTGCGCGTTTATCGTCGACGTTTAACGTCACGTTTTTCTGCTTTCACACCCAAACGATTTTTACTGGCGCTGAGCCGAGTGAGGTGCAATTTCACTCCCTGGACACTAGATGGCGCCTAATACAAAACAGATATATGCCGGTACACGGGGCGGCGCTGCGAGACGTTATGCGTCTGTTCTGACAGTCACTTGTCACACTGAAGAAGAGAGCCACTCGCGTGTAGTCACCATTCATAAATATACGATTTTTGGTTAACGGGCAAACAAACAAACATGGCTCTTGAATATATAATCTTTGTACAAACAATATCTCCGTGAACTTGAATACATTTTTAAATGAAATCTATTTGATTCGATTCTTTTATCATCAGTTAATATATCAGCATCTCCAGATAAAATTAACTATTTTTGATAGAACACGTTATATCAAAATGAAAACTCTTTCACAAAATATAAGGTAATGGGATGTGTGTACTTTTAACAAATCTTTTACAAGCATTTTCTCTGTTAACAATTTTCTCAAATTTCCTGCCAAATGTATTGTATTTTGTGATTTGGCTAAAGATTTAAGTTCTCATTTTAACCAATATACTCGTTTTATAGAGGTTGGGTGGGTAGAACAAGGAACCACCATTTTTGTTGTGCCCAAAAATTTTAATACTCCTGCAAATTGGTAAGTGTTGCCCATAAATATAATGATGCAATAATTAGGTATGTAGTTATTACAATAAAAGGTCAACAATACTGATGTACACATATATGCATAGTGCCAAAATGTCACGTTATTTACAATTAGTTTTTTTAATCAAACATTTATTTTTGTGAATGAACTGCAGTTTGCATTAACAATCAGAGACATGACAGTTTAAATTAAATAAAACAGGATTCAGAAATGTTGGTCCACTCCAGAAAAGTCACAATGACTGTAGTGCAAGTGAACGATAGTGCAAATCAACATTTAGAAATTAGACATTTTCAAATGTATTTCTTAAATGTATAAACACTTAAAATACATAAGTAAAATGGTATATAATAAACATTAATTTGTGTGAACAAGAACTGGCAGAGCTGTAGAGCAAATAAGTCACAATGATAGAAGTGTAAGTGAACTGTAGTGGAAATAAACATATCTATGAAATGTACATGTTCAACTGTATTTCTTGAATGTATAAACATTAAAAAATAACTAAATAAAATGGTATATAATAAACATCTATAGGTGTGACCCAAAACTGGCAGAGCGCTCCTTCTGTGCTCTTCTTTCTCTCTTCTGTGCTTCGCTTTCAATTTTTTCCCTTTAGCATCTTTTGATAAGAGGTACATCTCCAGAGGTTCGTCTCGGACTGTTTTCTTTTGTTAAGATTGGACCCTACACGGCTGGTGCTGGATGATCCTGAAGACGTGCTTGCTGGGGCCTCCTCACTTTTCCTCACATCATTTTAGCAGAAATATTGCTGTGAACACTGTAAAGATAAATTTAGTTTTCATCAGAAACAATCTTTCACACTGAGGGCCACGATATCCATGAGGTCAATATTTGATTACAAATGTAATTTAGATTCATGGTATTTTATCTGGCTGAACAAATGCAGCAGATGTTACCTATACACAGAACACAAATTAACCTCCTAAAACCCCACCTTTGGTTTGGCTTGCATTTTAGATTTCTCCAAGCTATTTGGGGTTAGGAAGAAGCAATGAATATAATAACCAAATATTTTTCTTTGAACATGAAGCAGTGTAATTGTCCACGTTTGTGTACAACAGGTTCCAGTTACACACAATGAAATACTGTGGTGCAAACAACAAAACATGTGATATCACGGTGTACAGGGAACATGCCATGGTATGAAGTGTTCAATGTCAGTGTATTACATATCGTAATGTAATGCACCAATAATAATTTTTTATTACTTGCACAGTTAACATGTAGATTTGCACTACTGGTCTGTTCAAAACACTACTGGACTGTCTCATTCATACTCCCTGTTCATTTGCACTGCTGGACTACTTGAATTGCATCTTTTGTACCCCTGTGTACTGAATATTAGAATAACTATTCACAATAACTTAAGCCATTGCACTCTTAACTGACTACAATACAAATTCATTCATGCACTACTTAAATATTAATTTCACTACTGTTCTGTTTAGTTTATTATGTACATTTGTACATTTCGTATGTTCATAGTACCACCCATACATAGTAAGTGTTTACATCGTATTACATAATCCTGCACCTATGCAATTATTATTGATACCCTGCACTTTTTATACTGCTTTTGCACTTCTGGTTAGACCTTAACTGCATTTCGTTGTCTTGTGCTTGTGTAATGACAACAAAGTTTAATCTAATCATATGGCCCACACAGCTATGTATTGTAATGTTCTAATGTATATATGTTACCTTCGAAATTCAGTCGATGATGTGAGGAACTCCGACACCTTCATAAACCTCCACAGCCTCGATGCATCTTCTTTGTGTGTTTACCTGTTCCACGTGCTCCGCAAGACCATTTTGTGCTTGAGCGCCACCAAGTCGTGTTTTACTGGAACTTCAGCAGCGCCAGGCACGTGAACAAAAGCGCCAATCTCATTGGTCGGCCAACTTTTAACGCGCCGCGTCAAACCAAAAAAACGCGTCCGAGGCGTTTTTCTGAAAATGACGCTTTTGCGCGTCGCGCTTTTCGCGTGGGTGTGCGCACTCACATTGGCGCTCGTTCTTGAGTCACGAGACGTTAAACGTCGACGACAAACGCGCCCGAAAAACGTCCCGGTGTGTAAAGACCTTAACCCCTACTGGTGAAAAATGGAACTGCATGTATAACTTTAAAACTCTTTTTGTAATAACTTTGTCCATCGGGGAGACAGACACATCAAACAAGTGTCGTTCAGTACAGAGGGACAGGGGACATCTTTCACAACTTCTATTTTAACCCCTACTGGTGAAAAATGGAACTGCATGTATAACTTTAAAACTCTTTTTGTAATAACTTTGTCCATCGGGGAGACAGACACATCAAACAAGTGTCGTTCAGTACAGAGGGACAGGGGACATCTTTCACAACTTCTATTTTAACCCCTACTGGTGAAAAATGGAATTGCATGTCTAACATTAACACTCTTTTTGTAATAGCTTTGTCCATCGGCGAGACAGACACATCAAACAAGTGTTGTTCAGTACAGAGGGACAGGGGACATCTTTCACAACTTCTATTTTAACCCCTACTGGTGAAAAATGGAATTGCATGTCTAACATTAACACTCTTTTTGTAATAGCGTTGTCCATCGGCGAGACAGAGACATCAAACAAGTGTCGTTCAGTACAGAGGGACAGGGGACATCTTTCACAACTTCTATTTTAACCCCTACTGGTGAAAAATGGAATTGCATGTCTAACTGTAACACTCTTTTTGTAATAACGTTGTCCATCGGCGAGACAGACACATCAAACAAGTGTCATTCAGTACAGAGGGACAGGGGACATCTTTCACAACTTCTATTTTAACCCCTACTGGTGAAAAATGGAACTGCATGTCTAACATTAACACTCTTTTTGTAATAACTTTGTCCATCGGGGAGACAGACACATCAAACAAGTGTCGTTCAGTACAGAGGGACAGGGGACAGTTTTCACAATCTCTTTTTAACCCCTACTGGTGAAAAATGGAACTGCATGTCTAACATTAACACTCTTTTTGTAATAACTTTGTCCATCGGCGAGACAGACACATCAAACAAGTGTTGTTCAGTACAGAGGGACAGGGGACATCTTTCACAACTTATATTTTAACCCCTACTGGTGAAAAATGGAACTGCATGTATAACTTAAAAACTCTTTTTGTAATAACTTTGTCCATCGGGGAGACAGACACATCAAACAAGTGTCGTTCAGTACAGAGGGACAGGGGACATCTTTCACAACTTCTATTTTAACCCCTACTGGTGAAAAATGGAATTGCATGTCTAACATTAACACTCTTTTTGTAATAGCTTTGTCCATCAGCGAGACAGACACATCAAACAAGTGTTGTTCAGTACAGAGGGACAGGGGACAATGGACAAAGTTATTACAAAAAGAGTGTTAATGTTAGACATGCAATTCCATTTTTCACCAGTAGGGATGAAAATAAAAGTTGTGAAAGATGTCCCCTGTCCCTCTGTGCTGAATGACACTTGTTTGATGTCTCTGTCTCACCGATGGACAAAGTCACCACAAAAAGAGTGCCAATGCCAGACATGCAATTCCATTCTTCACCAGCCGGGGCCAAAATAGAAGCCGTGAAAGATGTCCCCTGTCCCTCTGTGCTGAATGACACTTATTTGATGTCTCTGTCTCGCCGATGGACAAAGTTATTACAAAAAGAGTGTTAATGTTAGACATGCAATTCCATTTTTCACCAGTAGGGGTTAAAATAGAAGTTGTGAAAGATGTCCCCTGTCCCTCTGAACTGAATGACACTTGTTTGATGTTTCTGTCTCGCCGATGGACAAAGTTATTACAAAAAGAGTGTTAATGTTAGACATGCAATTCCATTTTTCACCAGTAGGGGTTAAAAAGAGATATTGTGAAAGCTGTCCCCTGTCCCTCTGTGCTGAATGACACTTATTTGATGTGTCTGTCTCGCCGATGGACAACGCTATTGCAAAAAGAGTGTTAATGTTAGACATGCAATTCCATTTTTCACCAGTAGGGATTAAAATAAAAGTTGTGAAAGATGTCCCCTGTCCCTCTGTACTGAATGACACTTGTTTGATGTGTCTGTCTCGCCGATGGACAAAGTTATTACAAAAAGAGTAATACAGTTAGACATGCAATTCCATTTTTCACCAGTAGGGGTTAAAATAGAAGTTGTGAAAGATGTCCCCTGTCCCCCTGTACTGAATAACACTTGTTTGATGTCTCTGTCTCGCCGATGGACAAAGTTATTACAAAAACAGTGTTAATGTTAGACATGCATTTCCATTTTTCACCAGTAGGGGTTAAAATAGAAGTTGTGAAAGATGTCCCCTGTCCCCCTGTACTGAATGACACTTGTTTGATGTGTCTGTCTCGCCGATGGACAACGCTATTGCAAAAAGAGTGTTAATGTTAGACATGCAATTCCAATTTTCACCAGTAGGGATGTAAATAAAAGTTGTGAAAGATGTCCCCTGTCCCTCTGTGCTGAATGACACTTGTTTGATGTCTCTGTCTCGCCGATGGACAAAGTTATTACAAAAAGAGTGTTAATGTTAGACATGCAATTCCATTTTTCACCAGTAGGGATTAAAATAAAAGTTGTGAAAGATGTCCCCTGTCCCCTTGTACTTAATGACACTTGTTTGATGTGTCTGTCTCACCGATGGACAAAGTTATTACAAAAAGAGTGTTAATGTTAGACATGCAATTCCATTTTTCACCAGTAGGGATTAAAATAGAAGTTGTGAAAGCTGTCCCCTGTCCCTCTGTGCTGAATGACACTTATTTGATGTCTCTGTCTCGCCGATGGACAAAGTTATTACAAAAAGAGTGTTAATGTTAGACATGCAATTCCATTTTTCACCAGTAGGGGTTAAAATAGAAGTTGTGAAAGATGTCCCCTGTCCCCCTGTATTGAATGACACTTGTTTGATGTGTCTGTCTCGCCGATGGACAACGCTATTACAAAAAGATTGTTAATGTTAGACATGCAATTCCATTTTTCACCAGTAGGGATTAAAATAAAAGTTGTGAAAGATGTCCCCTGTCCCCCTGTACTGAATGACACTTGTTTGATGTGTCTGTCTCGCTGATGGACAAAGCTATTACAAAAAGAGTGTTATTGTAAGACATGCAGTTCCTCTTTTCACCAGTAGGGGTTAAAAAGAGATATTGTGATAGCTGTCCCCTGTCCCTCTGTGCTAAATGACACTTGTTTGATGTCTCTGTCTCACCGATGGACAAAGTTATTACAAAAAAAGTGTTAATGTAAGACATGCAATTCCATTTTTCACCAGTAGGGGTTAAAATAGAAGTTGTGAAAGATGTCCCCTGTCCTCCTGTACTGAACGACACTTGCTTGATGCCTCTGTCTCGCCGATGGACAAAGTTATTACAAAAAGAGTGTTAATGTTAGACATGCAATTCCATTTTTCACCAGTAGGGGTTAAAATAGAAGTTGTGAAAGATGTCCCCTGTCCCCCTGTACTGAATGACACTTGTTTGATGCCTCTGTCTCCCCGATGGACAAAGTTATTACAAAAAGAGTGTTAATGTTAGACATGCAATTCCATTTTTCACCAGTAGGGGTTAAAATAGAAGTTGTGAAAGATGTCCCCTGTCCTCCAGTACTGAATGACACTTGTTTGATGTCTCTGTCTCGCCGATGGACAAAGTTATTACAAAAAGAGTGTTAATGTTAGACATGCAGTTCCATTTTTCACCAGTAGGGGTTAAAATAGAAGTTGTGAAAGATGTCCCCTGTCCTCCAGTACTGAATGACACTTGTTTGATGTCTCTGTCTCGCCGATGGACAAAGTTATTACAAAAAGAGTGTTAATGTTAGACATGCAATTCCATTTTTCACCAGTAGGGGTTAAAATAGAAGTTGTGAAAGATGTCCCCTGTCCTCCAGTACTGAATGACACTTGTTTGATGTCTCTGTCTCGCCGATGGACAAAGTTATTACAAAAAGAGTGTTAATGTTAGACATGCAGTTCCATTTTTCACCAGTAGGGGTTAAAAAGAGATATTGTGAAAGCTGTCCCCTGTCCCTCTGTGCTGAATGACACTTATTTGATGTCTCTGTCTCGCCGATGGACAAAGTTATTACAAAAAGAGTGTTAATGTTAGACATGCAATTCCATTTTTCACCAGTAGGGATTAAAATAAAAGTTGTGAAAGATGTCCCCTGTCCCCTTGTACTGAATGACACTTGTTTGATGTGTCTGTCTCACCGATGGACAAAGTTATTACAAAAAGAGTGTTAATGTTAGACATGCAATTCCATTTTTCACCAGTAGGGGTTAAAATAGAAATTGTGAAAGCTGTCCCCTGTCCTTCTGTACTGAACGACACTTGCTTGATGTCTCTGTCTCACCGATGGACAAAGTTATTACAAAAAGAGTGTTAATGTTAGACATGCAATTCCATTATTCACCAGGAGGGGTTAAAATAGAAGTTGTGAAAGATGTCCCCTGTCCCTCTGTGCTGAATGACACTTGTTTGATGTGTCTGTCTCGCTGATGGACAACGCTATTACAAAAAGAGTGTTAATGTTAGACATGCAATTCCATTTTTCACCAGTAGGGATTAAAATAAAAGTTGTGAAAGATGTCCCCTGTCCCCTTGTACTGAATGACACTTGTTTGATGTGTCTGTCTCGCTGATGGACAACGCTATTACAAAAAGAGTGTTAATGTTAGACATGCAATTCCATTTTTCACCAGTAGGGATTAAAATAGAAGTTGTGAAAGATGTCCCCTGTCCCTCTGTACTGAACGACGCTTGTTTGATGTGTCTGTCTCCCCGATGGACAAAGTTATTACAAAAAGAGTGTTAATGTTAGACATGCAGTTCCATTTTTCACCAGTAGGGGTTAAAATAGAAGTTGTGCAAGATGTCCCCTGTCCCTCTGTGCTAAATGACACTTGTTTGATGTCTCTGTCTCACCGATGGACAAAGTTATTACAAAAAGAGTGTTAATGTAAGACATGCAATTCCATTTTTCACCAGTAGGGGTTAAAATAGAAGTTGTGAAAGATGTCCCCTGTCCTCCAGTACTGAATGACACTTGTTTGATGTCTCTGTCTCGCCGATGGACAAAGTTATTACAAAAAGAGTGTTAATGTTAGACATGCAGTTCCATTTTTCACCAGTAGGGGTTAAAATAGAAGTTGTGAAAGATGTCCCCTGTCCTCCAGTACTGAATGACACTTGTTTGATGTCTCTGTCTCGCCGATGGACAAAGTTATTACAAAAAGAGTGTTAATGTTAGACATGCAATTCCATTTTTCACCAGTAGGGATTAAAATAAAAGTTGTGAAAGATGTCCCCTGTCCCTTTGTACTGAATGACACTTGTTTGATGTGTCTGTCTCACCGATGGACAAAGTTATTACAAAAAGAGTGTTAATGTTAGACATGCAATTCCATTTTTTACCAGTAGGGGTTAAAATAGAAATTGTGAAAGCTGTCCCCTGTCCTTCTGTACTGAACGACACTTGCTTGATGTCTCTGTCTCGCCGATGGACAAAGTTATTACAAAAAGAGTGTTAATGTTAGACATGCAATTCCATTTTTCACCAGTAGGGGTTAAAATAGAAGTTGTGAAAGATGTCCCCTGTCCCTCTGTGCTGAATGACACTTGTTTGATGTGTCTGTCTCGCTGATGGACAACGCTATTACAAAAAGAGTGTTAATGTTAGACATGCAATTCCATTTTTCACCAGTAGGGATTAAAATAAAAGTTGTGAAAGATGTCCCCTGTCCCCTTGTACTGAATGACACTTGTTTGATGTGTCTGTCTCGCTGATGGACAACGCTATAACAAAAAGAGTGTTAATGTTAGACATGCAATTCCATTTTTCACCAGTAGGGATTAAAATAGAAGTTGTGAAAGATGTCCCCTGTCCCTCTGTACTGAACGACGCTTGTTTGATGTGTCTGTCTCCCCGATGGACAAAGTTATTACAAAAAGAGTGTTAATGTTAGACATGCAGTTCCATTTTTCACCAGTAGGGGTTAAAATAGAAGTTGTGCAAGATGTCCCCTGTCCCTCTGTGCTAAATGACACTTGTTTGATGTCTCTGTCTCACCGATGGACAAAGTTATTACAAAAAGAGTGTTAATGTAAGACATGCAATTCCATTTTTCACCAGTAGGGGTTAAAATAGAAGTTGTGAAAGATGTCCCCTGTCCCCCTGTACTGAATGACACTTGTTTGATGCCTCTGTCTCGCCGATGGACAAAGTTATTACAAAAAGAGTGTTAATGTTAGACATGCAATTCCATTTTTCACCAGTAGGGGTTAAAATAGAAGTTGTGAAAGATGTCCCCTGTCCTCCAGTACTGAATGACACTTGTTTGATGCCTCTGTCTCGCCGATGGACAAAGTTATTACAAAAAGAGTGTTAATGTTAGACATGCAATTCCATTTTTCACCAGTAGGGGTTAAAATAGAAGTTGTGAAAGATGTCCCCTGTCCCCCTGTACTGAATGACACTTGTTTGGTGCCTCTGTCTCGCCGATGGACAAAGTTATTACAAAAAGAGTGTTAATGTTAGACATGCAATTCCATTTTTTACCAGTAGGGGTTAAAATAGAAGTTGTGAAAGATGTCCCCTGTCCTCCAGTACTGAATGACACTTGTTTGATGTCTATGTCTCGCCGATGGACAAAGTTATTACAAAAAGAGTGTTAATGTTAGACATGCAGTTCCATTTTTCACCAGTAGGGGTTAAAATAGAAGTTGTGAAAGATGTCCCCTGTCCTCCAGTACTGAATGACACTTGTTTGGTGTCTCTGTCTCGCCGATGGACAAAGTTGTTACAAAAGGAGTGTTAATGTTGGACATGCAGTTCCATTTTTCACCAGTGGGGCTTGGGGTAGAGGTTGTGGGGGGTGTCCCCTGTCCCCCTGTGCTGGGTGGCACTGGTTTGTTGTTCATAGGACATTTTGCAGGGAGGCTGTTACAAAAACACCGCTCATCAAACAAGAAAACCTGCACTTTCCCCACGGTCCCTTACTTGCGGCTCCGCCAAAAGAGCGCTTTCCAGCACAATTGAGATTGCGACGGCTTCTGCGGGTCAGTGGTTATTTTATAGACAGAAACCATTGTTAATGAAGGTTGTGAAACATTATCAGCTTTGCTCTTTTTATAAATATGCTTTATTTTCAGTACCGAATGTGTCACGAATATCCAAAACAAAACTAACTTTACCCCGCTCAGATATTTACGTGCAAAATTTGGAAAGCGCGGAGGAGTCGTTGGGTTAGTAAAATAACGAAATTATAGCTTTTAAATAGAAAAAAATATTTATGTAAAGAGATTAAAAAGTGCTTAAAAGTGCACAACTCTTCTTCAGTGGATTAAAGCTACTTTTTCCCCTTATGTGCAACCTATAGGAAAGAGACATTAGTTGGGATAGTAAAATAACAAAATTATAGATTTTAAGTACAGAATAGTATTTATGTAAAATATATATTAAAATAAAAAGTGCACAACTCTTCTTAAGTGGAAAAATAAATTAAAATAACGAATAATAATTATATAATAACGAATAATAACGAAAAATTAAAATACCCCCCCACCTAACGATATCATCGTCCATCGCGATGGTTTACGTAACCATCGTCAACTGCCAATTTATGGGGACATCGCCCAACCCTAATTTAAACTTTTAATTTATTTAAAAAATAAACGTAACTTGGTGAAAACGTTATAAGAAACATTACACTTAAGAGAAATATAGGGGAAACAGACTTCTACAGAACACCGGATGCTTAAAAATCACAGTTTAATGCTAGAACACTTCACACAGCTATTGAGAAGCATTCACTTTCTGTCACCAGTTGGGCTCTGCCCACAAAAAAACTCATCTCTGTTTGCAAACACGCAAAAGGTATATAGCAGCAGCACGCACAAGTTACTCTAGGATGATCAATAGGTTACTATCAGTGCCATATGCCTCAATCCAACAGACCTATCTGTAAGTTTTACTGACCTGTGTTAGTGGACGAGGCGAGCCACTAAGCAAAGTGTTTTTTCCCCTCTTTTTTTATTGAACATTTGAAATTCAGAATTATACAAAAGGGCAAGTCCACATAACGTCATATATTTTCACAATTCAGATACTGTACAAAAATAAAATAAAATAACAATAAAAAGGGCATCACAAACATATATTAAATTTAAAAGTCAAAGTTGTTCTTCACAAATTTTATAGATTCTAAATATACTTTAAAGGCTGTTTGAAAATAAACAAAATTGGGTTCCGAGTTACTCCATTTCACCTTGTGAATATAAAATTTCCATAATAGCAAATACAAAATCAAGAACAAACATTTTTCCTTTGGAAAAGTCATATTCATTTGAATGCAGTGCAACTGAAGATAACAATTAAAAATTGTGACATATTGTACCAAAAGAAGGATGAGCAGGGACATTCATAGGTGTACAATAGTCTCTTTTTCACAATTACAAAAAGAACATTTGTTATCAATGTCCAAATGAAAACGCTCCAATGTTTCTTTTACAGGATATATTTTGCCTAAACGGAGTGGTATGAGGCACTTGACACCGGAAGTGCTACTCCACGGGCCACTAAACAAAGTTGTAAAAGTCCATGGAAACTGGAAGTGCCACTAAACATAGTGGCTTCTGTGCGTAAGATGCCATGCCACTTTATGTTAAAATTGCTACTGTTTCATCAGCAAAATGTGCGAGGTCCGTTCGGTTCCATGGCATTGTTTACGCTCAGTATCGACAAAATGGCCGACTTCCGGATTGATGGAGTGCCGTAAAAACCCTCTATATTAAAAAGCGGAGAACGCGAGCTATTTAAATGCCCATGTTTTCGCTTTTCATAACATTTTTTCAAGAAATTAATAGTTTGACTTGCTAGAAATTGCACTTGTATCTACACCCCAATAACACTTTTGGTTTCACTTTCTCCAAAAGTAGGAAAATGTGCTCACGGTATTATTCTCTTATTTTATCAACGCTGATCATATTTTATTATCTAAGCATCACTCAGATACTTGCAAAACAATATTTAAAGTTTTGGCCACGTGACAGCTATGCGATTTTAGATTTTATTTACTTTAAAAACTTCTTTAAAAACGAATAACGCCCACGTGTTAATCACAGTTTTCAATTACATTTTATTCATTACCAGACAATTTTAAATTAAAAAGATCTAAAAGTTACTGCTTGTACTTACATATTGTGATGTTTGCAATCGTTGCTCACAATGCTGATGCTTCGGTTTTCTTATCCATTCGGTATAAAGAAATAATCATATGAGTGCAGCTCATCAATAACGTGGTGTTAATCTCTCGCCATAGATCATTTAATTATGATGATGTTACTGTTTGTATACTGTGGCGTGACGTCTGATGTTAAACCGTAACTGCAGCTACAGCTTATTCTTCGAGCTTCTTCTTCTTCTTCTTCTTCTTCTTCTTATGTTTTATGGCGGGTGGCATCCAACGTTTAGGTTCAATACCGCCACCTACTATGCTGGAGTGTGAACTAGAGTATCTACCCAAACTTAATTAAATAAAAAAAAACCTATATATATATTTAATACAAATGACTAACAATAATAATTATAATATTAATACAACATCAGATAATTAATTTCCTTTAATGAGATAATTTAAATTCTGTTTATTTAGCCAGTTTCCTTCAAAAACATAATTAAAGAATGATAACCTCCTGATTGTCCAAGTATTTGCTCAACAGTTAATGTGTCCTGTGGTGTCCTTCTCAATATTTCTCTTTCTGTATTATACTTTCGGCAATGACATAACACATGCTCCACTGATTCCTCCTCTTGACAATATTCACACAGACCAGTAGGATGTTTTCCAATGAGTTGTAATGTCTTATTTAATCTTGTATGACCCAGCCTTAACCTTGATATTATGCTATCTTCCAAGGCATTTCGCCCTGTCATCCTCATTCTTCCCACATCTTTCTGAAAATTATAAAATGTCTACCCGTACTACCCTTGTTCCATTTGTTTTGCCATTTCCTTATCATTTCACTTTTAATTATTGTCTTTATTTCTGTTTTACTAAATAAAATGTCCATTATATTTTCCTGCTTGCTTGCTTCCTTTGCTAATGTATCTGCAGTTTCATTGCCTTTAATTCCCCTGTGCGCAGGTACTTACATAAATGAAACTATTATATTTAACCTTTGGAGCCTAAAAAGAGTTTCATATATTTCATTGACTATATCCTGCCTACTCCGGGATGAAAATGACTGAATTGATAATAACACTGAACTTGAATCTGAACACAGAATTCCTCTATTTAGTTTTACTTGTTCTACCCATTGTAGAGCTGATGCAATTGCAATTAATTCAACTGTATAAACTGCCAGGTAATCTGATGTTCTTTTATTAATAGATACTTGTAAAGATGGAATTGTAAAAGCATACGCTGTTCTTCCTGTAGGATCTTTAGATCCATCTGTATTGGTACATAACTCTGATATCCTGTGTGGATTCTTTCCTCCACTATACTTGGCAAATTTCCTGCATCTTTAAAAAGATGACTATTTTCTAATAGATAGAAGTCAACAAAAACAGATGGAAATGACCATGGAGCAGTTACTGTCAATGGGACCGTAGGGATGCATGCTACCTGATCTAATCCCATTTTCCTTGCTATATCCACTGCAATCCAAGCAAAACATTTATTTTTGACTCTCTCACTCTCCCAACATGGGAGAAAAACCTTGGTGGTTCTTCGAGCTTCTTCTCTTGTTTTTATTGGCGGTTGGCAAACAACTTTCGGGTGCATTTACCGCCACCCACTGATCTGGAGTGGAGAAGCCCCTGGCTGCAGCTGTCTGCGGAGTGCAAGAGAGGGGCGTACCTTAAAGCGGCGTAACTTTTAGCAGGGGGCGGAAATTTAAGTTGTCCAAGTCACACAGAATCCCGCGAGATGTCCGACTTCCGCTAAACTGACACGGCACATCCGATAGCTAGTTTAATAGTAAGACGATTGTTTATAGCTCTCTTTCAACTTTAGCGTAATGACAAATAACGTTACTGCCGTAAATGTTTTAAATTGGAGGAAGCTTCATAAGACGCTCGGATGGTCTTATATTGTCTCATCCATCGTCATTGTTAACGTGGGTAGACAATATGGCAATATACGGCATATATGGATATATTTACCAACCTAAAATTATTAAAGTACCTAGGCATACCAATATTTAAATCGTGAACTGTTACACAGTGAGGGTGATTTCGTTTTTTTTTTTTTTTTTTAGTAAATGTGCACCTCAGACAGTTTAATATGTATTAAACCAAGATGAAATTCATTTGCAACCTTGCAAAGAATTAATTCTTCTCTAAGTTTTAAGAGGAATCTACAGAGCTCACGTGGTTTTATAATGGCTAACAGACAACATCTGGTGATATTGTAAAGGTTTATAAAAAATAACTATTCACAACAGGTAACATTGTAAAGGTTTATAAAAATAACTTTTCACAACATGTAACATCTGGTAACATTGTAAAGGTTTATAAAAATAACTTTTCACAACATGTAACATCTGGTGACATTGTAAAGGTTTATAAAAATAACTTTTAACAACAGTTAACATCTGGTGACATTGTAAAGGTTTAATAAAAATAACTATGCACAACATGTAACAACTGGTCACATTGTAAAGGTTTATAAAAATATCCTTTCAGCAAGATCAACCTGCAATAAATTATAACACAGCATTATGAGAGGCATCAGGAGCTGATCCCAAGTGTATAGCTGGAAGCTGTTGACTATGTACAGTATTGGTAAAGTGCACATGAATGCATTTTATAATAATAATGCATCCAATGTCAACCCTGTGTAGAGCTGAGAAAGGTGGTTGTTTCTCTGCGGCAGTAATGTCCAATGGTGCCAGCTCAAAACATTGGGGCAGTTTCCCAGACAGGGTTTAGCAGGGGTGCCCAAACTCAGTCCTGGAGGGCTGGTGTCCTGCAGAGTTTAGCTCTAACTTGCATCAGAGCACCTGCCAGTAAGTTTCTAGTATGCTTAGTAAGACCTTAATTGGCTGCTTCAGGTGTGTTTGATTATGGTTAGAGCTAAACTTTGCAGGACACAGTTTGGAAACCCTTTGTTTAGATCAGGGGTGACCAACCCTGTTCCTGGAGATCTACCCTCCTGCATATTTTAGTTCCAACCCAGCTTTAACAAACACACCTGACTATAATTTTAAGGTTGCCCTGAAATGCTTGATTGCCAGGTTCAGGTGTGTTTGATTGGGGTTGGAGCTGAACTCTGCAGGACAGTAGATCTCAAGACACAGGTCTGGTCACCAATGGTTTAGGCTATGTTTACACGTGGGCGGCTATTTTCATAAACGGACATTTCAAGCTCTCCGGTTTCAAACATAATATCGTGCACACATGTCAGTTTTCAGAAAAGTGTTTATGTACACGTACCCGTGCATATATGCCGTCAAGAGAAGCTCAAGCCCACGTAAGCCAATCACCGGCAGCGCTGGTCGTGACGCCAACTGGTTCTTCATGTTGGAGGGAGGTGTTGTTGCAGTAGGTGATCGATGACGTCAAGGTACCGCGAGAGCGAGTTGAGGAATCACACGTAGAGGTCTAATTTCGAATCGCCCTCGCGGTACTTTGACATCATCCGTCTGTCGGTTCATGCAGCGCCGCATGAAGTCAAACACGCGTAAAATTGCTGATCTCTGAGCACTCGTCTCTGCTCCTCTACATAATGGAGCAGCTGTATTTGCAAATACAAACACACGAAACGAGTTTGCACGAACATAAATGTGATCTTGGAAGCGTTCAGAGTAGCAGTCACACATGTAAACATAGGTCGCACTTTTGACGTAGGTGCGAGCTCTGGCGCATACTCTGTGACGTTGCCTGCTTTAACATCCGTTTGTCTCAGTTTACATGCGACCGTGCTACCGAAGATTTTCAAGATCTCCACTCTGGCCGGAGTTTTAAGAAACAATCGGTTTCAGAGGCGAGTTCTCCGTTTGCGTGTAAACGAGGGGCACAAACGAAGGTAAATCTCTCAGTTTTTAAAAATAACCATGTACGTGTAAACAGAGCCTTAGATTAAACCAGGACTGGGCACTTATATTAGGACATTTTAGTTTTTACAAACAAACCTTACAAAAACAAGACTGGTGTGCATCTTGAAACAAAACAATGGCACTGATATATGTTGAGATGTGTCAGTACAAGGTGTTTTCTTAATTACAGTAGCTCAAACATGCATTTTTGCCCGGGAACAGTATAAGCCCTTTCTGGAAAACCGCCACATTGTTTTACCATAACAGATATGGGTTGTTTAAGGTTGAGTTGTGATTCTGAAGTGTAGACAGATCCTCCTATTGTATTTCTGCATCACAGTTAAGGTGCATGTGGATGGTATCACCCTCACAAGTTGTCCACTGCATCACTTCAAATCAATGCAGCTGTGAAAATAATAACCATAAACATGTTACATTTGTACTTAAAATAAGCTTACATTATGAGAATATACAATGGCACCCATACTTAAACAATAGGGTTTGAGAGAGATACATTTGTAGCAGGATGACGTCTAGTCATTGGTTAATGT
This sequence comes from Misgurnus anguillicaudatus, assembly GCF_027580225.2. Taxonomy (NCBI): domain Eukaryota; kingdom Metazoa; phylum Chordata; class Actinopteri; order Cypriniformes; family Cobitidae; genus Misgurnus; species Misgurnus anguillicaudatus. The sequence goes on along the minus strand of NC_073348.2, from coordinate 11,906,304 downwards.
GTGGTAAAACCAGACCAATTGGATGTTGATTCAGAGGGTATAAAAGCCCTGAGAGGTTGGGGAGCGAGATGCGTCATCCAGTGGTACCACCCTCTTGGCAGACGCGGGTTTTTATGAATGAATAAATGGATAATGCTCGTTCCATCGGGTGTCTCATCACCGAGTACGTGATGTTCGTAACCACGCCCGCCGACAGGGGGGGACAAACGGGTCTGTTGTCCCGGGCCCAGGGTGGGGGTGGGCCCAGAGGGGGGCCCAGAACTGGAACCTATGGAATAATTGTTAAAAATAAAGAAAATATTTGATTCATTTGATTTGAAGTTCAGTACGCTCAAAATGTCCGGTCAGACTCAGCACAAGTCCGGTGCTCAGAAAATAAAAGAAAAGAAGAAAATATAGGCCTTATAGAGGAAAATAGAGGAAAATAGAATTCCTAATTCTCCCCTAATCTGTGACCGCAGATAAAGTCACTGCATCGCGTGTGTTTAGAACTACCCGTTCTCACCAAGATGCGTACAAATGACACGCAGTGTGGTGAGGTTTTTATGAGAGAAAGCACAAACTATTTAATATTTAATGTGTAAAACTTGAATTTGAAATAAAACTTACCGCGGAGAAGATAATGAGATGAGATCTCTATTGCCAAGTGACGCGACAATTATTTATTATTTCAAATCCGTTTACAAGATAAATATAAATTGTTAAACAGATGAAATTATCTTGATATAGGCTACATTCATAATGAGAAGCCTTTTCTTTTTACTGTTACACTGTAGACAGTAATATATGTATTTTATATAAAACTCTATGGTCGTGACAGCACATTGTTCATTATCTGTTGGTTCATGTTGGTCCAGTTTAATTCAGGGTAATCCTTTAATAAAATGTAATTATAAAATATTTTATTGTTTTGTAATATTCACAGCGCACATTCTCTCAAATGTGCTTAATGTGCTTAAAACATGTTTAATTATTCTGCAAAATTCCGCATAGATTTTGCAAAAGAAATCCGCAGAAATAGCAAAAAAATAACTCCTTGCACAGATTCCTTATACAGCTGTAGGCCTACTACTCTTGCAGCAATTAAAGCAGTTCAGATTTGTTTTAAATGGCAAAATAGTTATATTTCTTTTTTTTATTTACATTTTAGAGTATTTTTGTTTGTTCCAACAAGCGGTTAGCAGCCGACAGCAAGTTGACGACATGTTTGATGAATTGAACTCTCAAATCAACACTTCACTTGTCTATAATAACAACTACATAAAATATATATTTTCAGCATATCACAGTGTTAGTTTAAACGTTTATTATCTACACACACTATTTTTTAAAAGCGGAGGCAGGTTGCTCTGCTGCTCGCAGCTGCAACGGGGGCAGAAATATAAAAATGAAAAGGGCTATAGCTACAAAACGAAACGAAATAAAGATGAAACCGAATAAACATGCAACCTGCTAAAAACTTCGCTATGCATATATAGATTATGTATTGGATGCTGTTTGTATAGATTATGCGCAGTATCCAAGGTTTTAGTCCTCCATTAATATTTTTTCCCGGTGCGCTGCGGTACTGCTGTTAAATACGCAACAGCTGCATTGTAAATGTGTGACTGGCTGTGCTTATAGCGGACTCGTGCTATAGGTTAAAAGTCTTACTACGTTTGTTTTGCAATCATCGTCTGTCAAAATGTTATTTTAATTAAATTGAAAAATATAAAAAGACGGAGAAGCCTAAATAAGCTCGAGGTCCGCCTGCGTATCAGCTGTGAGGTTAAAATTGGCCGAAACCCGACCTGAGGGGTGTAAAAAGGTCGGGTCGGGCTTGGACTGAAATGCAGGGCTCTTCCCTCAGTCGCATTCATTGAGAAAAATGCAATGCATGCTCATCATGAAAGCTCTTTACAAAATAATATCCCTCTGGGCTTTTGGTTCAAAGGCGTGCATGTTTGGAGAAATTTTGATTGAGTTTATATATGTTTACTTCAAATTTCTAAAGAGAGGAGTAATATTTATTCAATTTTTAGTCCAAACACGGCATAATATTAGCTGAAGTTGTTTTACTGATATTTCCAATAGTCTGTTCATAATTCATACGTGATTATGATATTTTGTGTCAGTATATACTACATTTAAAGGTGCAGTGTGTAAATTTTAGAAGCATCTAGTGGTGAGGTTGCAAATTGCAACCAACGGCTCAATCCACTCACCCCTCGCTTTTGAAACGCATAGAGAAGCTACAGTAGCCACCACCGGTAAAACATGTCATCGTCAGAGACAACTTAGTAAAAAAAGTTTGTCCGTTAAAGGTTTCTGTAGAAACATGGCGACACAAAATGGCGACCTCCACGTAAGGGGACCCTCTGTGTATGTAGATAAAAACTTCTCATTCTAATGTAATAAAAACATAACGGTTCATTATTAAAAGGTCTTTATACACCCCATATAATATAGTTTTGTATATTATTTTGCATTTCTGTCAAGAGATCCTTCTAAAAATTACACACTGCACCTTTAACTAAATGTTTTATACAATGGCAATATTCGTGGGTCCTGAATCTGATAATGCCAAATGTCTTGTTACCAGTAAAAAGTAAGGGGTGGGGGGCCCTCTAAGATTATCTTGTCCCGGGCCCAGGCAAGACTGTCAACTGGCCTGTTCGTAACCTTTGGGAATGAATTGGTGACATGTAGCCTACGCCTTCACGGTGTCCGTAACCACATTAAATGGGACGAGTGTTAATCTGAGATGACTGCACTGCTGCCTTGCCTGGGTCTCATTTGCTCAATTTGGTAGTTGGACGCTCACGAATCCGCGACAATGATATTGCCCTCCTTTAGGCTGCTATAGGACTGAGGTGGGGTGCTGACGGCATTGACCGGGTGCTGACGGCCTTGACCACGTCATTTGACTACGGGACTGTGATCATGAAGGTCTGAATTTACTGTTTTATCCACTGCTTTTAAAGTGCAGCCTTTCTCTCTGGTCGCTGGGAGTACACGTGACCCAACTACCTTCAGCTGCCGCTTATGGTTGTTTGTCGGTTTATTAAATTGCCTTGATTATGCTTTTTTTGTTTTGTTTTATGTTTTAGTTATTAATGTCTGTCTTTTTGTATAAGTTTAATTGTTTTGATTGTATTTTGTTTGAAGTGGGATGCGTTGGCTGGGGATTGAAATTCACAAATTGCGGTTTGCTGTTTTGCAGTGCTTCACTAACTTTGCGGTATTGAGTGTGGGGTGTAAACTACACAATCCCTGCAAGCAACTCTCACTTTAATTTTATTGTCTTTTTTTCCGTATGTGTTGTGAAGCTTAAATTGTGACTCTTGAGGGACGATTATTTTTTTACTCTATAAAATAAAGAATTTATATATTTTTCTATATTTGTGTTGTCCTTCTCGCCCCATCTTTGACAACGAACCTTCGTGCCTTATGGTTTAATTTCCCGGTGTATTCCGGGTGGCGTAGTCGGAAATTAGTTTCATTTGTAATTCCCTTTTTGTATATCACCTTGCCACACATTAAAAACGAGACAGTAGTACACACAAACTTTAACTCCAGTGTTATTATGACATTTAATAGGTCATTAATTAATTAACTGTCATTTGAAATGTCAACAACTTACAGGAATAACTGTAAGATTCTAATGTACTAACTAGATATTAAAGTTTGAAGACAAACTTTATGTTGGCTTGAAAAAGCGAGTCTGAACATTTTTAACAATTTCACAGGATAAACGTTTACTTGAGAAGTTTAGTTTAGTCTAGCTGTTTGCATGTTTTAGTATGATGCTAGCATGATTAAACAAAGTTACAATGACTTAACATGAAGCTAACACCATTCAACATCATTTAACAAAGTTAACATTATGTTAGCATAATTTAGAATGAAGTTAGCATGATTTAGCATAAAGTTAGCATGATTTAATACAAAGCTATAGCCTATAGTTTAGCATGAAGCTCCCTGCTGAAAAAACTGCATCACACCAGCATGGACCAGCGTGGAAATTATGCTGGTTTGATGCTGGTTTAGCTGGTGGTTACAAGCACCAAAACACAACATATGCTGGTCTTGCTGGTATGACCAGCATGGGATGCTGGTGCTACTGCTTGTTTGGTGCTGGTTTAGCTTGTGCTAATGCTGGTGCTGATGCTGGTTTAGCTTGTGTTCAGTAGCTAACCAGCACCAAAACACAACATATGCTGGTCTTGCTGGTATGCTGCTTTGTTCAGCAGGGCTAGCTTGATTTAATATGAGGCTAGCTAGGATGATTAGGATGCTGCTATGCAGTTGCTATGTAATTGTAAGCTACAAGATCAGAGTATGCAGTAAACATGAAGGTCTTGATGCTTGAAACTTCAATATATTTAAATTCATTATTAGTTGGGAAAACATTTATGCAGCATTTTTCGGACAATAATGTAATGCATAATGATATTCATGTTTTTTTACGTCTGGGAACTGATACACAGTATACTTTAATGCACACTGCTGTTGTTTGTATGTGAATATTGATGCATCTTTTCCTTTATCTATGTTTTAGACAAGATAAATAGGATGATGACCTTTGATTTTTCCCAGCTGGTGCTTTACTGCAACATCTATGTGAATTGTTTGCCATTTAAGAGGTTCACAAATAGTCACTAGGATAATGACACTGATGATAGTGTGTCTGTACCTATCAGTGCCATCTTATCACTGTGTAATATTTTAGGCCAGAGCTTCCCAAACTTAACACTGGTAAGCCCCCCCAAAAACATAGCAAAACATCCACGACCCCCCCCCCCCATTTGTAGTATAACATATATTTTTAATAAAGCCGATTGTCTCTTTGCACATTACCAACATTTAATAACCAGTTTTTAAGATTCTCACGTGAATCATGAGAACTATGGAAAGTATTTTATATTCTGTTGAAAGATGACGTAAAAATTATTTACAAATAAATGAAGAGTTTCGTTGCAAAACGAGATAAATCAATTTTTTAACATTTTTGTGAAAATATGTTTATTATTGTTATCATGTTATTATTTTGTTTTATGGTGCTACTTAGCTGTATGTTTTAAGTTATGAAGGTTTAAATCAAAACAAAATGGGAAAGCACAACCAAAAAACAAGATTTCTGAACATTTAAAAAAATGGTGGTTATCTCGTTTTGCAACGAAACTCTTCATATATAAAACCATAACACTACATACTTTCTGCATAGTATTTACCATTATAACACAAAGGGGTGGTTTCCCGGACAAGGATTAGACTAGTCCTAGACTAAAATAAATATAAGAGCTGTCCAAACTGAAAACAACATGCACTGACATATCTTAAAATACATCAGTGCCCTTTGTTTTTCCTTAAAATGCACGCCAGTATGTTTTTAGTAAGGCATGTTTATTCAAACTAGTTATATTTCATAATTAAACTAAGGCCTTGTCCTGTCTTAAGCTAATCCCAGTCTGGGAAACCACCCAAAAGTGTGTAACAGAAGCTACATAGCTCACAAATAGTTCATAAATCTATTGCAATGAATTACATAACTATGTTAAAAAATATTTAAAAAATATATAAAAACGTTTAAGCAATGTATCTCACCTCAGTATAATAAAAAAATGAAATAAATATAAATAAATATACAACATAAATACGCTTTAAAATCACATGATTTTTTTTATTTAGCCTAGTCAAGGTCCCCCGCAGTACTGCGAAGGCCCACTGGGGGGCAGCGGCCCACAGTTTGGGAAGCACTGTTTAAGGCAAAGAATTTATCAATTTATTGTAGAATTGTCCATTTTGGGCATTTCTCAAAGTTAATCAATTAAATAAAATAACGAACAAAATGATAAGCATTTTATATATATAAGAGCAAATGAGTTCATATGGCCATTGATAGCATTATATTTATTTTATTTTAAGGAAGCTTTTCTTGTTTTATTATTTTTAATATTATGGTTTAATATTGTCTGCCCCGTATCCAAAGCTCAAATGTGATAATATTTTATATATATTTTTGAAATACTTTTGTTACACGACTAGTATTCAGGTATTAGGTAACATCACGTGATTAATTCAAACCAATGAGACGACAGCTTTGGACGAGAGTCTGTATAGCTAATGAGCTTGCTTCCGGTTCTCACTGGTTTTACCTTCACTGAGCGAGCGCCACTTTCTCAGCTATCTCTTGAGGTAGGTCAAATTTCCTCATAAAAGTCTTAAAATTTCACAGACAGACGGTGGATTAATCAACTTGATGATTTTAAATATGTCGATTGTTAATTTAGATGAGTGTAATATTACTTACGTTTAAACAATAAAGAAATATAACGGATTATCTTCTGCTATCATTGTTTTCTGAGGTAAATTATGCGTTGGAAAAAAACAAACGGATAGTTCAAATAATTGTAGCCTAAGAAATTGTGGCTAAAGCCCATTTTTATTGTTTATATGATTTTAGTTTGATATATTGTTAATGTGAACCGTTAAACGGACGGACCGACCGAACAATTTCAGTGAGGGAAAAGGTAACCGTTAACTTAAGTGGTTGTCAGACACTCAGGCGTCTGCCTGTTTTTGGTAACAAAAATCAGCTTAACCGAGGTTATATGGATGGTAGGAACAACCACTTAAGTTGTGGACTAACATATGCAATTATATATAATAAATGCATGGTGTCGTCTATAGAAGAATAACATAACGTTACGTTACTCGAAGCTACAGTGACATCTGCAGGCGAGGCTTTACTTAAATGCCTTGTTTGTTCATGAGTTTTTGACGTGTTTCATATTTTATCATAGTTTTTTACGTTCATTTTGAAGTTATGGTAACTTAACTTATTTGTTTAAGATACGTTTGGTAGGCGCGAACATAGATATGTATTCACCTTATTTTTCACGACAACAAGGGCGGCGCCATTGCGCTCATTTTGTCAACGTTCTTCCGGCAGCATAGAAGAAGAAGCAGCTGAGGCAGTGACTGAAGGCGACGCGTTAAGCTTAAAAAGCTCACTCGAGCGCCTTTATGTTTATTTCTTACCAATTTTAAGCCAACTGAGGAACACCCTTATCCCAAGGTTCGACTACGATGTTCCGGTAACTTTAAACCACGCCGGGTGTTGAAAAGGTGGCCAGTTTCAGGTAAGCTATCTTAGCTAACTATGTGCTTGTTCGCCTAACGTTAGATTTGTGAAGTCCGTTCTACAAATACACTTAAGATCAGTAACGTTAGTTTATAAAATGCAACTATTTTGAATGGTTTTAATTGTCCACCTATATTTTTGTATTTATGATAGTACAACAAGATATTATAGTACATTGCATTCTTACAGTAGCCCACGTGATTCCTACAAGTTACTGAGATTTCAGATGCTAGAATGTCAGTTCATTTCTCATTCAGAATGATAATGACCTATTAAACAACGTATTATTTAACACTGAAGTTAGAGGTTGTGTGTATAATGTTACTGTCTCTTTTTAATGCATCTCTCTCTCACACACTGTTGTTTAAGTATGGGTGCCATTTATATATTAATTCTCATGATGCAAGTTTATTTTAAATACTAACATAAAAATGTTTATGGTTATATTGTTTTCACAGATGCATTGATGTGTAGTGATGCAGTGGACAACTGTGAGGATGATACAATCAACATGTTCCTAAACTGTGATGCAGAAACACAATGGCAGGATCCATCCGTCTCTGACCACAACTACACTTTAAAATCACAACTTAACCTGAAGCAACCTACATCTGATATGGGAAAAACAATGGTGCAGTTTCCCTGACAGGGCTTATGCTGGTCCCAGGCTAAAATGCATATTTGAGCTACAATAATTTAAAAACACCTTTTACTGACATACCTCAACATATATGATTGTCATTGTTTTGTCACAAGATGCGCCCCAGTCTTGTTTTTTTTTTGTAGGGTTTGTTTGTAAAAACTAAAATGTCCTAATATAATTAAATCCTAGTCCTGTAAACCCTGTCTGAGAAACTGCTTCAATGTGTTGAGCTGGCAAAAATGTACAAATCTCTGCTGAGAAACAACCATCTTTGTCAGCTTTACAGAGGGTTGATATTGCATCCATTACACAGTCGCCAAGCACTTTACCAGTACATACACCAACAGCTTCCAGATAAACACTTGGGATCAGCTCCTGATGACCCGATAAAGCTGTGTGTCTTAATTTATTGCAGGGTGGTCTTGCTTTACCTGTTGTAAAGTTACATTAAACCTTCATATGTGATCAGATGTCATGCAGTGATATTAAACATTTACAGTGTGATCAGATGTTGTTCATTTATATTAAACCTTTACAATGTCATGCAGTGATATTAAACATTTACAGTGTGATCAGATGTTGTGCATTTATATTAAACCTTTACAATGTGATCAGATGTTGTGCAATTATATTAAACCTTTAAAATGTGATCAGCTGTTACCTGTCATGCAGTTATATTAAACATTTACTATGTGATCAGATGTTACCTGCCATGCAGCTATATAAACCTTTACAATGTGATCGGATATTATCTGTAAGGAATTTCTTAAACCATATGTGAGCTTTGTAAATTCCACTTAAAAGGATTTAAGTCTCCTGATTTGAAGGAATAATTGTTGGCAAGTTTGCAAATGAATTCTATCATGGTACCACATAAAAACGAAATAGTTATTGGACTGGCTAAGGTGCACATTTGCTTAAAAAAAGTCGAAATCACTGTGTAAATATTGGTAGGCATAAGTACTTTAATAATTTTCAATGCTGCTCCATCATCTCCTGACAGGACGAGGTAATTAAATATGCCAAGTTACTTGCCGCGGCCGCTTCATATCGTCTAACGACGCGGAAGAGCGAAGAATTAAAAAGGGGCGTGGCGGAATAAGGTGAATATAAAGGCTAGATGGCTCGTCCGCGCTGCTGGCCAATTGAGTGCAACGTCCGCATTTTGGCGGCCATCTTACGACAGGGCGCTCGCTCACTCGTAGCATTGAGTTTTAATGATGCAGGTACTTTTAAATGACCATGACTTGCTTAATTTTTTACCGATTTTCAAACGGGTTGGTTTGTTATAAACGTCAAAGATGTACCTATGACACTGCATACCTATACTAAAAATAAAAAATACATTTATGAAACATGTTAAAGCATTCAGAATTATAGCCACGTTAATAACGTTTGTAAAAACCCAAACCGTTTGAAAATCGGTAGAAAATTGAGCAAGTTATGGTCATTTAAAAGTACCTGCACCATTAAACTCAATACTACGAGTGAGCGAGCGCCCTGTCGTAAGATGGCCGCCAGGTGATGCCGTTAGGGACTCCGCCTTGAGCCATCTAGCCTTTATATACATATCTATGGGCGCGAACCCGGGAGGTCGCGCCCAGCTTGAGCTTCCGCATTATTAACACTTGCTGCGTCCGAAAACTCAAGGCAGTGACTCGTTGCCTCGCTGCCTCATGAGGAAATGACTTCGGAGGCATGAAGGTAGCTCAGAGAAAGACTTTCGGACACACTTCTAAGGCAGCGTGTTTGAAATTTAAACAGAGAGCGCCTTTGTGATAACTAATCACATATTTGAAAACTACAATACTAATTTCTCGCTAGAAATGCAATTAAAAGGTGTAAAAAGTAAAAATATACCTTTATTTACACTAAATTGGTGGTCCAGTCGCGTCCTTGGCCGCCATTTTATTTTTCGAACTCGACCGGACTCGACCAATCACATTCTTAATGTACGTCCACGCATAGGTATCTCAGGAGACAGGAAGTAAACCAAACATTGAATTCGGACATGACTTGATGACTTGCTGCCTTGGAAAGCTGCCTCAGAAGGCAGCAATTTAGAGTTTTCGGACGCAGCCAACGTTAGCTTCACTGTTATTTGCGAGAGACGAAAAAATGTTTGAATAAAGAGCCTAGGTAGGGGGAAGTACGCAAAATACATGCGTTTTTTTCTAGTGTAACGTTTATTAATATGTTGGAGGCAATTCCTCAAAATATACTTTATAAAATATACTATTGTAAACAGAATATGGTTGGTATATCAACCCTTATGATTTGATAATAATGTATGTTTTTTTCTCTCTTCCCCCTGTACTTTTGTTACATCATTTTTTGCTGTCTAGACATTTTTGTGGTAAGTCATTTATATAACAATCTCTGTTGCAACATAATACTTTTTTTCTGAACAGTTAACCTTGCACATGATATTTAAATAGTAATGTTTAATTTTTCTTTCTTTTGCTCTTTTGAAAACATTTAACTGCTTTAGCTAAGTAAGTATTATTTTTGAATGTCAAATTCTTACTAAATGTACAAGTTATGACATATTTTATTTAGATATTTAGTGACCATTTCTTTTTCTTCTGTTTGATTTTCTCTAGACCTCAGCCAAATTCCTGGTTTTGCTGGGCAACAGCACCTATTTCATACAATTTATTATAGCGAACCCAAAGGCTCTTTTCAGAGCCATCCACATTGCGTCACTGGTGAGTCATTTTCAATTACTTTTGAATCAGTAATTGCCTAATGACATTATAACATTGTTTTTCTGTTAATGTAACAGATATTGTTTACCAATGTTTATTGTTGTTTGTCAGTTTTGGCCATTTCAGCATGTTTGAAATAGGGGTGTAACGGTTCAAATTACTCACGTTTCGGTGCGTATCACGGCTTAGGGTCACAGTTTCAGTACACATTGGTCACAACAGGCTGCTTTACAAAAATAAAAACCTAAGCTGTTTTTAACCTCTGCCAAAATCAACATTTTCACTTAATAGCACTTGTATTATTATACTATATACCAGCTTTATTGTGCAATTCAATATGAACATAAAATAGCTTAGAACACTGGGTTAGTTTTTATATTCTATGCCGCTATCTTCAAGTTTTTTTTGCAAGAAGATAGGTTTGTTAAAATTCAAACACAGAAGGCAATTTGTGCTGTTTCTGCCTCACCTGCGATCGTGTGCTATCAACAAAACCCTGGTGATGACGCGTAAAGCGTCTCGTCATATTAGATGTATTGTCTTAGGCATACGGCACTCGCGAATTTTACAGTTTTGTCCACGTTTTCTTGAGCACCACTGCTGCAGTACACTTAAATGCAGCTGGGGATGACTCTGTTAGCGTCTTTTCTCCTTCGTTTGCCGTGCTAAACGGTCTGTGAAACACACAAACACGCGAGGATGAACTGTGAGGATGGCAACAAATTTGCATACTTCGAGTTGATTGGACAGGTACTCTCACCTTAACACATGCAGAGATTATTCAGAACCATACATTAGCTTTTTTATGCATCATTTTTTCACCAAACTATAATAGAAATGCGTGGTCGAATTAAACATGGTGCCCGTGCGTCCCGAACTGTGGGTTGGAAAACAGGACGATTCGATTCTTTACCGACAACCGTTACACTCCTAGTTTGAAAGTAAAACTGACTTTATTGAAGATGTACTCCACCTTCAGAAATAAAAATGATAGATTTTTTTACTTAGCCCCATCTAAGTCATCTAAGGTGTTTATGCCTTTTTTTCATCAGCTGAACACAATCAGAGTTCTAATTATTAATATACTGGCTCCTTTTTGCTTTGTAATAAGTTTGATCATGGACCAAACATTTACGATCTCAAAAAAGTCCATCCATCCATCCATCCATCCATCCATCCATCCATCATTAAAGTAATCCATATACAACCCAGTGGTTTAATAAATGTATTTAGAAGCAAAGTATAAGGTTTATAAGAAAAAGTTTAGTTCTGAGCACTTTTAGTGATTAGTTACATATACGTAATTTTATAAAACAAAATCAACTATAGATTTAAATATAGTGGTATGTAAAATCTTATTGGTTCTTGTGTTTCATCATGAGTTGTGACAAAACTGACAGTCGTTAGACACTAAATGTTTTATTGTTTGTTTATTTAAGGTATGTTTTGTAACTAAAAGGTCAAAATATGAATTGTTTTTTTATTAACCCACTGGATACATTAAATTTTGATTACTTTAATAATGGATGGATGCAGTTTTTGGAGCTTCTAAACATTTGGTCTCTGATCAGAGCCATTACAAAGCAAGGAACAGCCAGGGTATTATTTAATATAGGTCTGGTTGTATTCAACTGAACAAAGAAAGACAAACATCTTGGATGACAAGGGGGTGAGTTAAAAAAAATAATAATTCTGAAGGTGGCATTTTACAGTTTAGGTTCTATTGTGTTGCCTGATGCGATAATTTATTAAATTAACAATCTTTACATTAATACCACAGGAAAGGAAACATTTTGAACAGGAATATCATATAATTAATTGTTTATTCTGAAGCATATGTGACTAAGTAGATCATTTTGGGTACGACTAAATAAGATCAAGACTTAATTTTTACCAATTATTATAGGACAGCAGAAACACTGAAGTTTGAATGACATTATACTGCACATTGTGGACCTTTGTATTTAGAAACTATTTAGACCCCCTACACAGTTCAATTTTGTTAGGTCTCAATCTGATACTACAATAATCCCCCCCCCCCTCTTATTATTAATCTGCACTCAGTACCCCATTATGAGAAACTGAAAACAGGATTTTGGAAATGTCTAAATGTATTTAAAAGAAGAAAAAAAAATGAAATTATTCAGACACTTTACTTTGTAGTTAGTTGAAGCACTTTTTGCAGCAAGTACAGCCTCGAGTCTTTTTGGGAATGACGCAACAAGCTTTGCACATCTGGATTGAAGGAATTTCTGCCATTCTTCCTTTTAAATCCTTTCAAGCTCAGTGAGTTTGGATGTGAACTGTCGGCTGACAGCCATTTTCAGGTCTCTCCAGAGATGCTTGGTGAGGTTGAAGTCAGGGCTTTGGTTGGTCCACTTCTCACATAGTTGTCCCTAAACCACTACTGTGTTGTCCTTGTTCTTTGCTTAGGGTCATTTTGATAAGGTTTTAGTGATGATAGCTCAGTGGACTCGAGTCAAGGTAGAAAATCTCGGCATTGATCAACACAAATAAATGGCACCTAAACAAAATTTCTAGTGTTATCGCAAAGGGTCTGAATACTTAAGTAAATGTGATTTTTTTTTCCTTTAAAACATTTTACAGAAATGTCTTAAATTCAGTTTTCACTTTGTCATTATGGGGTACTAGATGTTGATTAATGAGAATGATTTAAATTCTTTTTTTTTTTGAGTCAGAACATTTTAATTAGGCCTTGAAAAGCTGCATCTGACTTTTATTAACACACCCCCAGGTTCACAGACAAGGTTTAGTAAAACACATCTTAAGATATGCCAGTGCCATTGATTTGTCTTATGATACACACCAGTAATGTCTTCTTCAAAGGAGTGCTTTTTAAAGATGCTTAATAGGCTTGTCTGTGAAACCAGTCCACAGTGTTTAATATTGTGACAACTGCATTATCTTTGGAAAGTAATATAATTTTAAATTCTTGAGGTATATATAAATTATTAAAAGGATTAATGCAAACATAACAAATTTGCAAATAAAGTAAAGGGGTTTAAGTACTTTCTAAATACACTGTAAATGTGGTCATGCCTACTTTGAACTAATTTGTCGTTTTTGTTGATTTAGTTTTTCCTAGATTGGACATCTAATTCATCTTTGTAAGTAACAGTTACATATTTCACATTTAAAGCATTAGTTCATCTTATGTTTATCAGCTTACCCCCAGGCCGTCCAAGATGTAGGTGAATTTGTAATTTTAAATTCTTGAGGTATATATAAATTATAAAAAGGATTAATGCAAACATAACAAATTTGCAAATAAAGTAAAGGGGTTTAAGTACTTTCTAAATACACTGTAAATGTGGTCATGCCTACTTTGAACTAATTTGTCGTTTTTGTTGATTTTGTTTTTCCTAGATTGGACATCTAATTCATCTTTGTAAGTAACAGTTACATATTTCACATTTAAAGCAATAGTTCATCTTATGTTTATCAGCTTACCCCCAGGCCATCCAAGATGTAGGTGAATTTGTTTCTTCAGTAAAACACAAATATAGATTTTTAACTCCCAACTGTTTCAGTCTGTCAGATGTATAATGCAGGTGGGTGGTAACACAACTTGATAGAGGAATGTACAGACAAATCCAAATTAAACTCTGCGGCTCATGACGACAACTCAATGTCCTAAGACACGAAACGATCGGTTTGTGCAAGAAACCGAAAAGTATTTATATAATTTTTTAACCTTCAATACAGCACTATGCCTAAAGAAGTACGTGTGTGCACATCTTCTTCTTGGTGTTTAAGGGTGGGTTGCAAACCAACTTCATAAGAGCATACTGCCACCTACTATATCGGTGCCCCGTATAGTGCTTATGCACCCTCATGCAGTGCACCCGATACAATAGGTGGCAGTATGCACCTATGAAGTTGGTTCGCAACCTGTTGGTTCAGTTTTATCTCTTAGGACATTGATGTGTCGTCACGAGCCGCAGAGTTATTTTTCTCTATCAAATTTTAATACCATCCACATGCATATTCACTGAGAGACTGAACGGTTGAAGTTAAAAATCTACATTTGTGTTTTACTGAAGAAACAAAGTCACCTACAATTCGGATGGCCTGATGGTAAGCTGATAAACATAAAAATTTAATTTTTAGACAAACTATTGCTTTAACAATGGGGGAGAGATGACTGGGATTTTATTAAAATAATTTTCCTAAGGCTGAATAATATTACTCAACATAAAATTTGTACAGATTAAAAAATTACTACATATCACATACCTGGCTGTCAGAATATTGCGCATTACATGCCCAAAACATAAGATCATACATCGTCCTGCTGTCTAGTCAATCTGAACACAACAAACCCATGTGTAGTCACATCCTTGTTTCTGCCAAAATGGCAAAGCCAATATGGTTTAAAGGTAGCATCTAGTAACTGCAATGCACAATTGATTTTCACTGCCTGGTTACTTTATGACCTCATGAAGGAACATACACTATTAAATTTAATCAGCAGTTTGCATGGAAAATGAAAAATATTATATGATTTTAAAAGAAGAAATCAGAGTCAGTTTGTGTCATACACTTAACACTCTGTACAGAGCATCAGCTTTTGACTGCCCCACCCTTAACAGAATGAACATACAGACTGGACCTATATTCTGTGTAACCAAGATAATATAATTCAGCCTTTTCAAAAACTGATATTAGAGTGTAGTTTTAATATGATCTTAATACTTTGAGTTTAAACAAAAATTGTAACTTATTTTTGTCCTGCAATATGTTTTGTACAATTAAGTATGTACTGTTAATCATTCTGTAATATGCGTGCTATTTTGACTTTAGAATGTAACTAACTTGTTTTTTTTCTCTTTGTGTTGTGTTTGTTTGTCATGTCCTGTCCTGACCTTTATATACATTTTCTTTCAAACTTTTATCTTGCTAAAATCATTGCTTCTCTTCTATTCTGTACTTTTACTTCACAAACACCTGGCTGCGCATTTCAAAACGTTGCTGCTTTGCTTGCTTGCTTCCTCTTCAAACGCATCCAAACCGCATTTAAACACTGCAAAACATGCCATGCATACCCAAGCAGCTTGCCTCTTAAAAACTGCCAGGATACCAAAAAACCACCGATTCAACTAAAAAAACAAAGCCTACAATTTCTACCCAAAAAAAACGACCCAATTTTTTACCCCACCCAGCCAATCTGTTGCCCTAACCCCCATACACCGACTTTCCCCAAAACAGAACGCCCTTTTAACTTTTTGCTTTGACAGAAAAAGTGAGAGCAGAACTACCTACAGCTCCAGTGTGCCCTGCTGCCTTGAGTGTCTTCACAAAGCAACGTTGATTAGAGGACTGCGTTGGGAAATCAACACCATCAACACACACAATAATTTACTATAGTTTTAAAATAACATAATTTCCTATAGTCTTTTAGACTGCTTATAATAGATAATACACATTACAGTACTTTTAAAAGTCAATAATATATCAGTAAAAAAAAATTGTTTTTGAAGTTCATCTTTGAAACGTATTACATTTATATCTGAGTCTTTTCACATTTGCCTATACTCTACTAATTAATTGCATTAGTAATATTGCCTTTGGTTATCATTTCTGTAAAATATTGGGGTTAACAGTTCAACAGTTCCATTGCTATAGTCTTGTGTGTTTGTATATCTAATTTCTTGACTGTTTTAACAGTGAAATTTTAGTACAGTACTTTTAATATATCAGTAAAATATTCTAAGTTTGACTGTTGTTGTAACTGCTATTTGAATAGACTACATTTAAAGGTCATTAAAATATTTTGGTTTGCCAAGTTCCTCTGTTAATCTTACCACATTGTAACATTTACCTTTATTAATTGGTTGCATTTCTGATATTGCTTTTGGTTAACATTTTTGTACAATATTGGGGTTGACAGTGTTTGACAGTATAACAGTTCAATTGCTATAGTTTTGTGTGTTTGTAAATTTAATTTGTTGACTTGTTACTAAAATTTCAGTCCTATACTTTAAAAGCTAATTAATATATCAGTATTATATTTACAGTTTGACTCTTGTTGTAATTGTTATTTGAGTGCAGTACATTTAAAGGTAATTAAAATATCAGTAAAGTATTTTGGTTTGGCAAGTTCATATTTGAATCTTACCACGTTGTAACATTTGCCTTTACTAATTGGTTGCATTACTGGCATTGCCTTTAGTTAACATTTTGTAATTCAGTGAAATACAAAGGGTTGACGGTATAACAGTTACATTGTGTGTATGTAAATACAGTAGTTTGACACTTGTTACTGTGGTATACTAGCATAACGTATAATAAGCATTAATATTCATTGAGTGGGTCTTTGTATTTGTTATTAAGGTTTTATCCGGAAAATTTGCACTTGTTTAACATACGAAAGGTACTTTGCTATAAACACATCTTTAGATTTCTAACACCTGTTCCATCGTCATGCCACGTAAAGGTAAACGAAGTGAAGCCCAGAAGCAGCGCAGAAAGGTAGAAGCTTCACTGTGCATTAACTCCGTGTCAAGTTCGAGTGACGTAAGCCCAGACGTGCTCTCTGTTACGGCGTCCCACTGTCAAAGTGACCCGAGGTACGGTATTTATTCGAGAGGGCAACAATGCACGTGCAATTCCTTAATGTTTCTCGCGGTGCACAACGAACGTAATGAGCTGAACAGTTTGGAATTAGATGACATTTTAAAGAAAGGTGATGCTTTGTACACTCTTGTCAAGCAAACACTACAGAGTAAAGGACAATTTCGGAGTAATTTCCTTGATTTTGATGAGCTACCGGATAAACTTGAGACAAACTTGTGCTCTTACAACATCATTAAACATGGCCAGAGGTTTGGATTACTAAGAGATGCACCTGCACTAGGCAGCTATGACAACCTCGAGAATACTCTGCAATGTCTCAGAAGTGAAATCAGCAACTGCCTGTTTTTGTGTGGACTTTATTGTGTTGCTTTGTTTAGAGATCGCTCAGGGAGGTTTGGATTTTTTGATTCACACTGCAGAACACCAGATGGCATGTCTACTAATGATGGCACGGGTACTGCTGTAATGTTGACATTTTCACGTTTAGAAGACATGATAGAGAGACGTTTGCTGTTGTTTCAAGGGTGTTTCCAGTTAAGCGATAACGTGCAATTTGATTTGCTGCCAGTATCATTCACAAGCACAACAGTATGTACTGATGTCTCCATGGAGTATCTTGATAACATAGAGCCGTGTGTAGCATCTCAAATATCTGAAAAACTATTTCTGTCCACTAATGACCCATGTGCACCTGCTGCATCATCACAACAGCAAATTCAGGTAATAAATCCAGTTCAGTGGCCAGTCAACACAACAGATGAAGATGAAATGGAGATTCAAACTACTGTAACTGACAATTTGGACAGAGACAAAAATGTTGAATTAAATAAACTTTCTCATAACATCTCAAAAGATTCCTCAATTCAAATTATATTGTCAGATCCAAATGATCAGTGTGTTAAAACATTTAACTTGAATCAGCAATCAAAAAAGCTTAACAAATCCAGAAGGCGCAAGCATTACCAGATAAAATGGCACAAAACAATTTATTTAAAACAAGATAGGAAACAGACAAAAAAAACAGCATTACAAAACAAGCAGAGAATACAAGGAAAGACATAACCAAGCTATGAAGAACTATTATCGAACTAATACAGCTTACAGGGAAAAGCACAAACAAGCCATGAAAAACAACTTGAATAACAAATCTGAAGAATATAAGAATAAAAGAAGGGTTTATGCTATCGTGAATTACAAGAATAATGAGGAATACAGAAATCAGAGAAAATGTTATGGAATCTACAATTACAAGACCAATGAGGAATACAGAAATATAAAAAAGAGAAAAATAATCAGCAATTACAGTAGTAATGCACAATTTAGAGAGAAACAAAAGAAATATATCATTGTAAATTACAGAATGGATAAGAATTTAAGAGAGAGACAGAAAAACTATGTCAAAAGAAATTACAGGAGTAGTAATATATTTAAGGAAAAACATAAGAGATACATCACTGATAGATATTCAAGAGATGCACTTTTCAGGCATAGGCAAAAAGACTATTATACAAACCGGTGCAAAATAGATTTAAACTTTTATGAACAAAGAAAGGATACGTTTAAAAAACTTTATCAACATGACTTGCTTTTCAGGGCTCGTCAGAAAGCATATAATTTTTTCAAAACTAAAGACAGAATATCAGCGCTCAAAATACTTCACAAGATAAACTGTGCACAAGACATACAGCACAAATATAAACTAATTGACTGTGTGCGCCAGGCAACACAAGTGTTTAGAAATGACCAACCTGTTGAAATATAGAATCCAGTGATATTAAAGGCATTGCAAACTTTCAGAGACATTATAAAACAGGGGCCAACATATATCTGCACATGCTGTGCAAGAGCACTCTTCTCAAATCAAGTGCGCACCTGTGATCGTGAAAGCTATCAAAAGAATCCAACAGTTGTTTCAGCATGTTTGACAGGTAACTATGTTCACATCTGTTCTGATTGTACTGATCAGTGTATGAGAAACACAGAATGGATTTGTCACAGCTGCCATTCAACACTTTTGAGAGGTACAATGCCAGACATTGCTGTAGCCAATAAGCTTCAGTTTAGTCCTATTCCTCCAGAGCTATGCAATTTGAATATTCTAGAAAGACATGTTATTGCAAAGTACATTCCTTTTGCTAAAATCTTAACACTTCCTAAAGGCCAACAGAGAGCTATAAAGGGTGCTGTAATTTCAGTTGCATCTGAAGTGGAAACAACAGTTAATTGTTTACCTAGGCCAAGAAGTGAATCACAGCTGCTTACAGTGAAACTGAAAAGACGTCTTTGTTACCAAGGTCATTATCAGTATCAGACTATGAATATGCACAAGGTTTTATCTGCTTTAGGAAAACTTAAAGATATGCATTCAGAATATAAAAATATTGTTATAAATCCATCTCCCCAGGCAGATGAAATGCTGAATGAGTATGAACAGTCTTTAAATGACAGCAGTGCACACGATGAGCCAATGGACATTGACAACAACAGCCAAAGTGAAAACACAGAACGACAAAGCAATGAAAATGATGATAATTCAAGTGATGACCCTGAATCTAATAATGAACAACAATCTGGTCTTGTCTTGGACACATGTCTACAGCCCCCAGATCCTGGTCAACATTTGTTGTCTTATGATGATGGAATATTTTGTATTGCCCCTGCAGAGAAAAACAGTCCTGTAAGCATTTTTAAAATTCCTAAGCTTGAGTCTATGGCATTTCCAGTGCAGTTTCCTGATGGTAAGAACACTTTTGATGAGCCTGACAGAGTGAAATGTGTCTCCCCCAGCAGATACTTTAACACCAGGTTATTCTCTGTAGATAACCGTTGTGCAAAGGATACAAACTACATATTTTTTGCACAGTTTGTCACAGAAATGCACATGGCCACATCTAGTATGTCCATTCAGTTGAGAAAAGCAAAGCCCATGACACGTGATGGTCGTAGAATAAACTGTTCACTGCTGCAGGATAAATCTGAGTTAGAAAAACTTGTACACAACAAAGAGGCAACACGTTTCATGCAGCCACTAAGAGGAACACCAGCTTACTGGGAGAAAACTCTGCATGATTTGTTCTCTATGTTAAGACAACTGGGCACACCTACATTTTTCTGTACATTTAGTGCTGCTGAGATGAGATGGCCAGAAGTTATTACTGCTATTAAAGCCCAACAAGGTGAAACAGTGAACTTTTCTGAATTAGACTGGTCAGAGAAATGTGACATTCTTAAAAGCAACCCAGTCACAGCCATGCGCATGTTTGAAAAACGAGTTGAAGCCTTGATAAGAGATCTAATAAAGTCACCTGCTCAACCCATCGGTGAGGTAATTGACTTTTTTTATAGAGTAGAATTTCAACAGCGTGGCTCTCCACACATTCACTGCCTATTTTGGGTGAAAGATTCTCCAGAATTCGAAAAAGATCAAGATGAAGATGTGTGCAATTTCATTGATAAATATATCTCATGTAAACTACCAGACCCAAACAAAGAACCAGAACTGCATAGAATTGTAAGTGAAGTACAGATGCACAGTCGTAACCACTCCAAATCCTGTAGAAAAAACAATAAGCACTGTAGATTTGGATTTCCCAAACCACCCATGAACACAACCATGATAACTCGTCCCAGGCCTCCTCCAATAGATCAGTCTGATGAAGAAAATGAAGCAACAGAGGAGAGAGAAAATGACAGTACTGCACAAGCAAAAGCACAACTTCAAAAAGTGTGGGATCTGCTGAATGACACAACACAGAGTTTTGAAACCACAGCACAGCTGCTTCAAAAAGCAAACATGACTTATGAAGAATATAAAAAATATTTTCAATGTCTGTCAACATCAAATGTAATTGTCATGGAGAGACGACCACGTGACTGCTGGGTTAATGGCTATAATCCAATGCTGTTAAGAGCCTGGAATGCAAACATGGACATACAGTTCATTATCAATCCATACAGTTGTATCTGTCACGGTGGGTAAATACACTGCTCTCTCTGTGTCTCGTGTATAGTGTTTACTCACTTGTGATGGCATGTGCTCGTTATCCCGATTCCCTTCACCTGTGTTGATTGTCTCACTCCAGCTGCTCATCATTACAGACTCTCCATATATATACTCACTCTGCTCTCTGTTCCTCGTCAGATCCTCACTCTTTGTTTGGCCTCCGTGTCATTCTGGATTGTTTGTACAGCGTGTGGATTGTTTCGTGTCGTCTTCGTGTTGGATGTTCCGGTCTCTGTCCCAGGATTATATTCCACTTCAGACCTACACCACCAACGACCATCACAACCACCATCACCCGCTTTACCACCGTAGCCCTTCGTGCACCATTACCATCATCTGGACATTGTGTTGTTGATATCCCTGTGTTTGTCTTCATTCTGAATAAACCTGTGTTATTTTCCTGCATATGCTTCCAGCGTGTTTCGTACGTCACAGAAGGATCTGACCAGAAATGGAAGCAGCGGGAAATCGCTCCCCATCTCCTCTCGAGGAGTTTCTCCAGCGGGCGGTTCAGAGGATGGACCGTCAGGATAAAGTTATAGAGGAGATGGGTCGAGCAGTCCAAGTAATGGTGACGAAGGTGTCCGAGCTGACCCTACAACAGCAACAACAACTACCTCCCACTGCGCCTCCCACACCCCCAGCTACATCTTCTTCACCAGAGGGAGCCTCTCAGTCGGAGCCTAGACTTCC
The DNA here is from genome assembly GCF_027580225.2 of Misgurnus anguillicaudatus. Classification (NCBI taxonomy): domain Eukaryota; kingdom Metazoa; phylum Chordata; class Actinopteri; order Cypriniformes; family Cobitidae; genus Misgurnus; species Misgurnus anguillicaudatus. The sequence goes on along the minus strand of NC_073348.2, from coordinate 11,884,534 downwards.
CATCCCGGACAAATACGCTGGTGAGCCGAATTTTTGCCGCACCTTTTTGTCTCATTGTTCTCTCCATTTTGCTTTGCAACCCAGAACTTTCTCCAGTGAGCAAACCAAGGTGGCGTTCGTGCTCTCTCTCCTGACTGGGAAGGCTGCCCTCTGGGGGACGGCGGTGTGGGAGAACCGTGACGACTGCTGTTCTTCGTTCCCCGCTCTATCTGATGAGATGAAGAGGGTGTTTGATCGCTCCGTCGCCGGGAAAGAGGCCGCGAGACGTCTCTCAGAGCTCCGTCAGGAGGATAAGACCGTCTCTGACTACGCGATCGAGTTTCGCACCCTGGCGGCGGAGTGTAGGTGGAACGAAGAAGCGCAGTGGGACCATTTCCTGCATGGGTTGGCTGACCGCATCCAGCAAGAGATCCATGTGGTGGACTTACCCACGTCCCTGAATGCTCTCATCGACCTGGCCATCAGGGTCGACGCCCGACTCAGCCAGGCGGCACGCCGGAGGGCTACCACGCCGTTACCCATGAGACTGGATCATCTCCAAACCAGCCAGAGCGATGCGGTCAGTCCCTCCAACGATCTCGAGCCCATGCAGGTGGGTCGAGCTCGGCTTTCCCGGGAGGAGAAGCTCCGGCGGAGGTCCCTTGGATTGTGCTTATACTGCGGTAAAGCCGGGCACCAGATCCATCAGTGCCCGGTAAAAGACCAAGCCCGATAGTAAATCTGAGGCTACTATCGGGCGGGATCTCCTCCATGAAGACCTCATCGACATCTACGCTTCTCCCGGTGAAACTACGGTGGTCCACTCACTCTCACGATTGTCACGCACTTTTGGATTCGGGAGCTGAGGGGAGTTTCATCGATCACGTCACTGCACGTAAGCTTCAGATACCACTTACACAGCTTACTCACCAGATTGCCCCGTTCGCTCTTAACCCTCTGGGGTCTAAGGGGTTTTTAGGGCCCTGGGGACGTTTTGACATGCACTGACATTTGTGCTTTTTTCAGTTGCTTAAAAACATATTAATGGCAAAAGTCTCATAACACTGTGTTCATCACAAACTGGGCTACAATATCATATAATCAACATGTATGTACATGTTTGTATTTTTGAGAGAAAAATGTTTATGCGTGGTTTTTGAAAAAGCTAAATTTTTAAGTCACTGATATAACTCCACAAAACTCATTCTAAACATGTTTTCCCAAGACTTTTAAAAACAGGATCTAGTAGTCTAGAGTTTTTTCTTCAAAATGATGTGAAAATCATATGGCCTGCTCATTCACATAAAGCAAGATTTTTATTTACAATTTCTAAGACACTTTTGCTTGGGAAAGGCTGTATGCATGGAGGCGGGAAAGCTCCTGAATAATCAGTGATTGACAGCTGAGAGACAAAAGAGTTGAATAATGAGCCACATGAGCCTTGTGGGGATGTTCAACAGGAATGTAACTTTCTCTGTAGTAATGATAAGGTTTACTTTTCAATATAATGTAAATACACATAATATATATATTTCTATTGAAATATTTTCTATTAATTTCACAAGTATAAGTAACCTTTTAAAAACCATAGTAGCCTAATCATGGTAAAGGTACTGTTTGGCCATCGTAAAGTGAACACACTTCAACACAGGGTTAGTGTTTGGTTGGCCAGCGAGAGGTTTACTTTTGTGCAGTAAAAGCTCAAAAGAACAACTGCCTCTCGGTGTCTGGACTCTTATTAGTGTTTTTGTAATCATTAGAAACACAACAAGGGACACGCGTGATAAACCTATCAATGTTTGTTTACAGTCGCCGCCATTACCTCACGTGTTGATCATGAATGCAGTGAATGTGTGCACACGCGAGTGATCCTGTGTTTAATAAACATGCTGTGCGGAGATATGCGCTTAGACGCAACTAAATAAGGATTGTACTATTTGTAATCGCGTATTTTATAAGAATACCAAAAAGCGCGTCGAGTTTCCTTACTCGCGTGTTTGTGTATGTGCGTTCCCGTTGCGTCAACTGTTTGACGGAAGACAAAGAAAACACTCGCGTCTGGAGATACTGACACACATACGCAAGTAAATAAGGATTTAGATGTCATGTTTGGTGCAATCGGATGAACAACAAGGAATGGAGAGAATGGATTGTGGATTGCGTATCCATTGACTGCAGAAGGCACGAGTCATGCATATGGATGTTTCTGCTCGTTCACTTCAATGGCGCGGGGGTGTGGCGATCTCTTCTCATTACAGATAATGAGGTAACTGGAGAAAAACGGTCCTTCTCCACCTTCTCATACAGTTTACACCGAATGACAATATCTGTTTTCAATCTCACTTACATCATTTAAAAGGAGACATTCTTAGCATTATGTAGACATTTATCTTTTGTCCCTACGACAAGTATTCGTTAAGTTACAGTTTATTTTTCTGACGCGTTTCTGAAAGGACTTCACTGAGGGAGAGAGAACAAAACGCGCATCATGTTTATTTTCGTAATTTTGCGAAAAGCACAACATTCTGTTTTTATTGGGTGTGGACAGAAAAAAACTAGACACTGTAACGTTTTAAATGATGTATAAATCATATCTGTATGTCAAAAATCAGCAGAGTAATTTAAGTCTCTTTGTGGAGTGATTGAAAAATAGAGAGTTTGCGGCGCCCGCGCCGCCGTCGACCCCAGAGTGTTAATGGACACAAGCTTCCTACCATAACCCACATCACGGAACCTGTTTCACTCATCACATCGGGCAATCACCACGAGAACATTTCCTTTTACGTCACAGACTCCCCTCTCTCACCCATTGTTCTCGGACACACCTGGCTTCACCAACATAATCCGAAGATCGACTGGCGTCTTGGGACAGTTACCAGCTGGAGTGAGGGGTGTCACAAGTCTTGTCTTTTGTCTGCGTGTCTAACTGTTTCTGAGTCTGTGTTTCAGGGGGAAGCAGTGGATTTATCTAACGTGCCCGCAGAGTACCAGGACCTGAAGGAGGTGTTCAGTAAGTCGCGGGCTGATTCTCTACCTCCTCACCGTCCCTATGACTGTGCGATAGAGTTACTTCCCGGTACTTTTCCGCCTAAAGGCAAGTTATACTCTTTATCTGTTCCTGAGATGAAGGCCATGGAGAAATATATTTCTGATTCTCTAGCAACGGGGTTCATTCGTTCTTCCTCTTCTCCAGCGGGGGCGGGGTTCTTTTTTGTGGGGAAGAAGGATGGATCCTTGCGACCTTGTATTGATTACCGAGGGTTGAACAACATAACGGTAAAGAATACTTATCCTTTGCCGTTGATGTCTTCAGCATTCGAGAGGTTGCAAGGAGCGTCCGTCTTCACTAAATTGGACTTATGTAATGCTTATCATTTGGTCTGCATCAGGGAGGGGGATGAATGGAAGACTGCTTTTAACACCCCTCGTGGCCATTTTGAGTACTGCGTGATGCCTTTCGGGCTATCTAACTCGCCGGCAGTCTTCCAAGCACTCGTTAATGACGTGTTGCGAGACATGGTAGATCAGTTCATATATGTCTACCTGGATGACATATTGATTTTTTCATCGTCTCTCCAGGAACATGTGCAACACGTACGACGAGTGCTTCTGCGGTTGCTAGAGAATGGGCTTTTTGTCAAGGCGGAGAAATGCGTTTTTCATGCACAGTCTGTTCCTTTTTTAGGGCACATCATTTCGACTGAGGGTGTCCGCATGGATCCTGATAAGGTTAAGGCTGTGGTGAATTGGCCATCCCCAGATTCTCGCAAGGCCCTGCAGAGATTTCTGGGGTTCGCCAATTTTTACAGGCGTTTCATTCGCAATTTCAGCCAACTTGCCGCTCCTCTGACTGCCTTGACCTCCCCTAGTACTGCGTTCAGGTGGTCAGACGCAGCCGAGGCTGCATTTGCCAAAATCAAGAGATGCTTTGTTTCAGCTCCCATTCTTGTTTCCCCTGATCGCACACGTCAGTTCATAGTGGAGGTCGATGCGTCAGAGCTGGGGGTAGGAGTAGTGCTTTCCCAGTGCACACCTTCAGACGGAAAGGTTCAGAAAGTAATTATGACATTGGTAACAGAGAGTTATTGGCAGTCAAACTTGCATTGGAGGAATGGCATCACTGGTTAGAAGGTTCGGGTGTACCTTTTATCGTTTGGACCGACCACAAGAACCTCGATTACATTAAAACTGCCAAAAGACTTAACTCCAGGCAGGCTCGGTGGGCTTTATTTTTCAGACGTTTCGATTTTACTCTTTCATACCGTCCGGGTTCTAAAAACATCAAACCCGATGCTTTGTCTCGACTTTTTGAGCGTTCCGGTCGATTTTCTACTCCCGAGCATATTTTACCGGAGACTCTATTTATCTCCGCGCTCAGATGGGAGGTCGAATCGAAGGTTTTGACAGCCTTAGAAGGGGTAACGCCTCCGTCTCGTTGCCCATCGAACCGCTTATTTGTGCCGGAGAAGTTAAGGTCCAACGTAATCCAGTGGGGTCATTGTTCCAAGGTAGCTTGTCATCCAGGGGTGAATCGCACTAAGTTTTTAGTCAAACAACGATTCTGGTGGCCAGGTATGGCTCGTGACATTCACGATTTTGTTTTGGCTTGCTCGGTGTGTGCCACTGGTAAGACTTCGAATCGCCCTCCTGACGGGTTACTTTTACCGCTGCCAGTCCCTTCGAGACCCTGGTCCCACATTGCGCTAGATTTTATTACCGCCCTCCCACCCTCCCAGGGTAATACGGTGATTTTAACCGTAGTGGACCGATTCTCGAAGGCGACTCATTTCATCCCCTTGCCCAAATTACCATCAGCCAAGGAGACAGTGGTTACTGTCGTAGACCACGTCTTCCGGTTACATGGCCTTCCGACAGACGTGGTCTCCGACAGGGCTCCCCAATTTGTGTCCAAATTTTGGAGAGAATTTTGTAAGTTATTAGGAGCGACTGTTAGTCTGTCCTCCGGGTTCCATCCCCAGAGCAATGGTCAGACCGAGCGAGCCAACCAAGATGTGGAAAGAGTGTTACGATGTTTGGCTTCCAAGAATCCTTCGTCCTGGAGCCAACATCTCTCTATGGTGGAGTACGCACACAATTCGTTGCCAGTGTCATCTACGGGCCTATCTCCGTTTGAATGTAGTCTAGGTTACCAGCCACCTAATTTTCCCAGTCTGGAATCCGAGATTGCGGTTCCCTCCGCTCACGCCTATGTCCAGAGGTGTCACCGCACCTGGACTAGAGCTCGTGAAGCTCTACTCCGGGTGGGGGCGCGCACCAAGGCTAAAGCCGATCGCCACCGGTCTAAGCCTCCCGTATACGTCGTCGGTCAAAAAGTGTGGCTTTCTACTCAGAACATTCCGATGCGTTCCGTCTCGAACAAGCTTGCTCCCAAATTTATTGGCCCATTTGCTGTTGCCAAGATTATTAACCCGGTAACAGTTCGCCTTAACCTCCCTCCTGCGTACAGGAGAATTCATCCTGCGTTTCACATCTCTAAAATCAAACCTGTTTTTCGTTCACGACTTAACCCGCCAGTTCCGGTTCCCCCCCCGCCTCGTCTCGTAGCAGGGGAACCTACCTATTCGGTGAATCGTATTCTGGACTCTAGGCGGAGGGGACGCGGATTTCAGTACTTGGTGGACTGGGAAGGTTACGGTCCGGAGGAGAGAAGTTGGGTGCCTGCTCGGGACATACTGGATCACTCCCTTATTGATGATTACCGTCAACAGGTACAGCAGGCTAGGAACGTCAGGTGACGTCCTAGGGGAGGGGGTACTGTCACGGTGGGTAAATACACTGCTCTCTCTGTGTCTCGTGTATAGTGTTTACTCACTTGTGATGGCATGTGCTCGTTATCCCGATTCCCTTCACCTGTGTTGATTGTCTCACTCCAGCTGCTCATCATTACAGACTCTCCATATATATACTCACTCTGCTCTCTGTTCCTCGTCAGATCCTCACTCTTTGTTTGGCCTCCGTGTCATTCTGGATTGTTTGTACAGCGTGTGTGGATTGTTTCGTGTCGTCTTCGTGTTGGATGTTCCGGTCTCTGTCCCAGGATTATATTCCACTTCAGACCTACACCACCAACGACCATCACAACCACCATCACCCGCTTTACCACCGTAGCCCTTCGTGCACCATTACCATCATCTGGACATTGTGTTGTTGATATCCCTGTGTTTGTCTTCATTCTGAATAAACCTGTGTTATTTTCCTGCATATGCTTCCAGCGTGTTTCGTACGTCACAGTATCATGTACATTCTCTCATACATTTCAAAAGCTGAACATGAGATGAGTGATTATTTAAAAAAAGTAATAAAAGACTCAAGTCATGATAACATGTCTGACTGTGAAAGCATGAAGCAGGTCATGAATTGCTATGCAAAATCTAGGGAAGTTTCCGCTCAAGAAGCAGTTGCTCGCACATGCAGTCTAAAACTGAAATCATCATCACGAGCTGTCATATTCATACCCACTGATGACAATGCTGTAAAGATGAGTTTACCAATAAAGTATTTACAGACAATGGACCCTGACTTAGAGAATGTGTGGATGACTGGACTGCCAGAAAAGTACAAGGCCAGACCAAACAAACCTGAATTTGATAACATGTGCATGGCAGAATTTGCAAGTGAATACCGCATTGTTTATGGAAGACAGAAAAAGGGTAAAAATGTTTTGGCACTCCAAAAGAATATAGGACACGTTCAAAAAAGAACACGGGGTAAACCTGCTGTTATTAGATTTGCTCGTTTCTCACAACAAAAAAACCCAGAAAAATACTTTGGAACATTGTTAAAACTCTACCTACCATATCGCACAGATGAACAGCTTAAGTCTCCAAGATTCCCAACATATGAATCATTTTACAAATTTGCTTCAGTAAACCTTCCAGGCACTGATGAACTGCAACGCGTGTGCATGATTGTAAATGGAAACCGTGAAAAGTATGAGAAGCATAATGAGGCAATAGAACAAGCAATTGAGGATTTTGAACAGAACGGTCCAGTCGAGGATGCATGGACAACATTAGCACCGGCAACTGAGGTGATCAGGCTGGAATGCATAATGGAACGTGAACCATCTGATGCAAACGATGAACAAGATGATATTCCTGAATACACAGCATCTTCTTCTGTCAATAATACAGCTATGCCAGTAATAGAAGTTCCCCAGCTCAATTCTGCACAGATTCGCAAAATGTTTCAAAGCTTAAATCAAACACAAGCTTCTGTATTTTATGCCGTGCGAGACTGGTGCAAAAGATGTGTTTCTGGTGAAAACCCACAACAGTTTCTATATTTTTTAAATGGAGGAGCAGGAGTTGGCAAATCACATGTTATTAAATCTATTCATGCAGAAGCATCTAAAATATTGCGCAAACTTCCATGCGTGAGAGAGCACACTGACATTTCCAAACCAACAGTTCTTTTAACAGCATTTACGGGTACTGCTGCTTTTAACATTTCTGGTAAAACATTGCACTGTCTTTTAAAACTCCCAAGAAGCTTAAAACCTACATACCAAGGCCTAGGAAACAGCTTGGATGAAATCAGGGCAGACTTTTCTAACGTACACATTATAATAATAGATGAAATATCTATGGTATCAAAACAGTTGTTTGCGTATGTTAACTGGAGACTGCAACAGATTAAAGGAAACCAGAAACCTTTTGGCGGATTGTCTGTTCTTGCTGTTGGAGATTTTCTACAGTTGCCTCCCCTAGGCAGAGCACGCCCACTCTGTGTGTATGAGAATCATGTGTTGGACTTCTGGAAAGATCAATTTCAGATCATAACACTGACACAGATTATGAGACAGAGAGAGGATCTTGAATATGCTGAGCTGCCCAACAGACTGAGAGTAAAACAGAAGCATGACAGGCTCACAGCTGCAGACCAGTGCATGTTACAAACTGTCATACGTTTGTCTCCCGAAGAGTGTCCCACTGATGTTTTACACATTTTTGCAACCAATAAAGAGGTAGACAATCACAACACTGCAGCCATATTCTCTCAATTTTCAAATATTATTACTATTGATGCCAATGACTACAAAAAAGATCCTCGAACAGGTGAAATGAAAAAGCAAGCTGCACCATATAAAGGAGACAAATGTGATCTAATTGACAAACTACAGATTGCAATTGGTGCACGAGTAATGCTTACCAGAAATATTGATGTGGAAGATGGACTGGTTAATGGTACTTTTGGTAAAGTGGCAAAAATTACAACTCAGGAACGAGATGGTGTTCCATGTGTGCTTTTAATTGGTCTTTACCTGGATGATGTAAATGCTGGACAAAAACATCGTAACAAAGCACCTGGTGGAGATGACAACACTGTATATATTGAGAGGTCAGAGGAGCCGCTAAAAAGAAAGGGAACAGTTCGAAGGCAATTTCCAATGAAACTTGCTTTTGCATGCACTATACACAAAGTTCAAGGAATGACAACTGATCGTGCTGTTGTATCGCTAAAGCATATTTTTGAACCAGGCATGGCATATGTTGCACTAAGCAGAACCACAGCGCTTAGTGGATTGCACATAATAGACTTTGATGAAAAAATTTTTTACTGTGATCCAGAAATAAATGCCTCTTTGGAGAACATGCCAAAAGCTGACTTTCAACATGTCCAACCTCTTCTACACACTGAGTATGATGCAAATTCTCCTCTTACTATCATTCATCATAACACAGAGGGACTACAGTGTCATATGGATGATTTAAAAAGTCATCATGAGCTTTTGTTGGCTGATGTTTTGTGTCTCACTGAAACACACCTGTCTGGCTCATCTGCTCATGAGTGTCTCCAGCTGGAAGGATACAGAATTTATAATCGCAACAGACATACCTCCTACACAAATAATCTACAGTTGGCAAACAGAAATGGTGGTGGAGTGGCCATTTATGTGAGAAATAGCTTACAAGCTCATCCTCTGATGTACATACAAAACGTGACAGACCTGGAATATTTGGTTTTAAAAGTAGAACACCCCAAAGAAGCACTTGTCACAGTAATTTACAGACCACCTAAATACAACCTAGGAGTGTTTTTGACTAACCTAAATGCCCTTTTGACATCCTAGAAATCATAAACATCAACCCTGTTATAATTTTAGGAGACTTCAATGAAGACCAGCTGTCCCATGGGAACAAACCCATTTTGAAACTGTTTAATGACAAAGGATATACACAACTGATCCACACTGGGACTACTGAAAACAACACCCTTCTGGATCCTGTGTTTATTAGTAGCACACACTCACATATCAGAGCAGGAGTACTGCAAACATACTACAGTTATCACGATCCTGTCTACTGTATTTTGGAATAGATACTATAAGAAATTATCAGCTGTGAAACTTCATCCTCATCAACTTAGCAAGTACACATTAGGATTAACATTGCTTTTAAAACATTCCAGATTTAAAAGATTCCAATAAAATATACCCACATTAGAGTCCCTTAACAACAATCTGTCACATGAACAAGATATATATTTTGATGTTTATTACATAAATGTGATGAATTCAATTTATCACATTTACTATCAGGGATGATGCAACCCTGCTATTTAAATGCACACACACACACACACACACACACACACACACAAAAACAAACACACATTCTATTTGATTCAATCTTAACTGTGTGGGGACATTTGGTCCCCACAACGTAAATACCAGGTGTTTGTGCACATGTTTGTGCACACACACACTATTTTTTTATTTGTTTCTATCTTTATGGGGACATTTGGTCCTCTTAACATAATAAAAACTAGTTATGCGCATGTGCGTACATAGACGCACACACACACACACACACACATGCAGTTTTCATACTCTTCCAGTATTCATATACTATTCATGATTTAAACATTTAAACCATGACATATACTATAATGTTTTTATGCATGATAAACACATTAAAACATAAAAAATGTAAATGGAAAAAAGACTCATGCATCTGAATTTTTTGTATTTGGTTAAGACAGATTTGCTGTGCTGGTTCTCAAGTGTCCCACTACCAACCCAAAAAACACCTACATGATAAGAGTTGCCAAATGGGATGGAGCATGAACCAGGTGCATGAGGTGATGATCCAATGACGGGTAAGACTCTCTTTTGGCCAGCGGAGGGCAACCTAAGGCAGGACATCACCGCCCTGGGCACCTGCCCGAGCAGGCAGGTGTGAAATGGATCAAGAAAGTGGATATGATGCTTTTTGGGCCAAAAGCATCAAATAGGAGGGGCTGTAAGACATTACAAGCTGCCTCAATCAAAAATCCACTAGATCATCCCGACCAGCTCCTCGACCACATCATCCTGACAGGCAATTCTGATTTTTGTTGCCACACTACTTGAGTGTGAGATGAAACAATTCTGGACAATCAAATGTGGGTCACTTGAGAATCATTTCTAAATTTGTAAGGCTACATTTTATAGAAAACATACAGCAAGCCAAATTCATGACTTTAATATACACAAATATAAATATACAAATTTCTGTGTGTGTGTGTGTGTGTGTATCAATACAAATAAATCACTGTTTAAACAAACTTACTTCTTGTGGTTCTTTAATATATCATTACAGCATATCTAAACAATAAAACTGTATGTTTAAGCAATGATGTAAACACATTTAAATATTAAGCTAAAATGTTTTAACATTTGTGTTTTAGCATAATAACAACATGAAACACCTTAAATAAGGGCAACACATTTTATCATGTTGTTAGCTTGTTTTAAAATAATGATAACATGTTTTAGCATGATACAGTTGTTAGGTGGTTTTAAAGGTTGTTGCTAGGGTGCTGCTAAGTAGTTTCTAAGGGAACACTGGGTGGTTGTTATAGTCTTGCTATGTGGTTGCTAAGATGACAATTTATTTGTATAGCACAATGTCTGTCAAATGATGTGCCATTGACAATGTAATCAAATTCATACTAAAAATAACAAACAAACAATACAAATAACAAAAAAAAAACAGAAATTAACATAAAATTGCACTAATTAATATGCATGACACAATGTCAATCAAAAGCTTTTGAAATTTAAAAAGTTTTAGGTCTGGACTTAAAAGTGAGAAGAGGTGGAGCTTGTCTTATGCTAATTGGATAGGCATTCTAAAGCCTGGGAGCAGCAATGTAAAAAGCTTAATCTCCCGTACACTTAAGCCTCGATTTAGGGGTACATAATAAAGCCTGATTTGATGACAGAAGAGATCTTGAAGGTTGATATTCAGTCAGTAATTCAGAAAGATAGGTTTGTGCTAAGCCATGTTAAGGTTTGTAGACAAGTAACAATATTTTAAAATGTGCACAACTACTATGAAAAGCCATTATTAATGGAGCTAGATATTACGATTCACCATGGGAACAGCATGTGAAAAAGAGTTTCTGGTGGAATGAATTTTGTCCCCCCTTGTGATTCTGGTCCCCTATAGGCCCCCCAGCTGATATCTAACACTAATGCCTGGTCAAATTTTGTCATTGCGATATCTCATAGCAGTCTAGCAAACTAATTACTTTGTACAAAATAAAAGCATACAAAATACTTCTTAAATAAAAGCTACAAAAAATAATATAATAAACTCATATTTATGTTGCAGACACGTCAGTAGTTGTGTCATCATCTGCTTTACAAAAATCAATACTTTTACTTTTGTGAATTATTAACATACTTAACATACATATGTACTTTTTAATAGTAAAAGTTTAATAATAATGGCTTATAAATTTTAATTTTAATGTGTGATTCAACTATGTAGTAACCATGTTCTGTACAAGTAATTTATTAACTTTACACAGTACAAAAGTGGAAAGGGTACACTATATAATATTTAAACCAGGGGTGTCAAACATACGGCCCGCGGGCCGCATACGGCCCACAAAGGTGTCCAATCCGGCCCGCATGATGATTTATTAAATATGAAATACATATTTTAAAAACCCTTTCAGGCGGATGTCTAGTTCGTTTTTAATATGAGAGACTTGCGGAAAGCAGCAAAACGCGGAACATAGACTAAACACGGTGCCCAAAAATCTTGTTGTTTTATTGTTACTGCTCCGCTAAAGATCCACTTATTCCGGTGATCCACTTCGTGTTTAACCGACCGTTCCGCAGCATCTCTGTGTCCACTCTCTGCCTGGAGAGCGAAGACGACAGTTTCCGAAGTTTGTTGCATTAACAAGTAGATTAATTACATTAAATCAGTTGTTAAACAACAAAATTAGTAATTTGGAAGTTTGTTTATGTATTTCTTCCGAGAGACAACACATGTACATTTAAAATATAATATACAGTGTCCTCCACAATTATTGGCACCCCTGTTTAAGATGTGTTAAAAGCGATCAAATTAATTATTTCTTTTTTTTTTCAGAAGCATAATCTCTAACAGAAAAATTTTGAAAAATATACCCTTAAGCCCTTAAGTTAATAATAATTTTTAAAAAGTCCACAAATTAGGAAAAATATATATTTTATAAAATCACCTGTTCCACTATTATTGGCACCCCTAACAATTCCTATGAAAATAATTAAAAAAAAAGTTTTAAATATATTTTTCTGTAGTAGCTAAAGTTGGTCAGGGTATCTAGGAAGTTTTAATTAGTAATTCATGACTTCCTGTTTCCCTGGAGTATAAATATGACGTGACAAAGAGGTCTAATTTTCTTACCCATTTGTCATCATGGCAAAGACAATAGAACACACCATTCAAGTAAGGCAGATGTGTGTCGACCTTCATAAGTCAGGCAATGGCTACAAGAAAATGGCCACTTGCCTTAACTTGCTCGTATTAACAGTCAGAGGAATCATTAAGAAGTTTAAAACCACTGGAACAGTGACAAACAAGGCTGGAAGAGGTCTCATGTTTATCTTGCCACAACGCACAGTGAGGAGGATGGTTATGGATGGTTAGAGAAGTAAAACATTTTCCTAAGCTTACTGTCACAGAATTGCATCAAAGAGTGGCATCAGGGGTCTCCATAACAATTATCAGAACCTCTATACATGCCAACAAGCTGTTTGGGAGGCATGCAAGGAAAAAGCCTTTTCTCACAAAGGTAAACATCTGGAGTTTGCTAAGCGGTACTGGAACTTCAACTGGGATCATGTGCTTTGGTTAGATGAAACTAAGATTGAGCTTTTTGGCAACAAACACTCTAAGTGGGTCTGGCGTAAAACAAAAGATGAGTATGCCGAAAAGCACCTCATGCCCACCGTGAAGTATGGTGGAGGATTTGTGATGCTGTGGGCCTGTTTCTCTTCCAAAGGCCCTCAGAACCTTGTTAGGGTGCATGGCATTATGAATGCTTTGAACTACCAGGACATTTTAAATAAAAACCAGAGGGCCTCTGCCAGAAAGCTGAAGATGGGTCGTCATTGGGGCTTTCAGCAGGATAATTATCCAAAATATGTGGCAAAATCTACACAAAAATGGTTCAGCAGTGAGCAGTCACAAACTCAAGGTCCTTCCATGGCCATCTCAGTACCCAGACCTCAACCCAATCGAAAACCTGTGGGGTGAGCGAAAGAAAAGAGGACCCAGGACACTGGATGATCTAGAAAGATTATGCAAAGAACAATGGTCAAAGATCCCTCTCTGTGTTCTCCAATCTTGTGAAATGTTATAGGAGGAGATTAAGTGCTGTTGTGATGGCAAAAGGGGGTTATACAAAGTATTAATATCAGGGGTGCCAATAATTGTGGAATGCATGATTTCAAGTTTTTTTTCTAAACGTGTAAATTCTTTACCACTAAAGTAATGTACTTAAATCAAAGGTTGGATTTTTGTCTTTTTTTGCATTTGGGTTCTATGTTGTTTAAATAAAAAGGAAAATTTTTAGAAGTCCACGACCACATATTAAACAGGGGTGCCAATAATTGTGGAGGGCACTGTATATAATTATATTTTAAAGAAAAGAGTTATTGTGAATAATTGTTGCTTGACTCAATATGTAAGTTTAATTTTTGGTCCCTGTAAAATATAAGAGGTAAATAAATTGAGGAATCTAGAATGAATCTCACACGAGCAAGAAGTCAACATGAAGCTAGCATGATTTAGCATGAATCCCACATGATTTAATTTGAAGCTAAAATAAAGCTAGCATGATTTAGACTGAAACGATCATGATGCTAACATGATTAAGCATGAAGCTAAAATGATGCTAAAATGATTTAGCATAATGTTAACATGATTTAGCATAAAACTAACATAATGTTAAAAAGATTTAACATTAAGCTAGCATTATTAGGGCCCGAGCACACCGGGGTGTGAGGACCCTATTGTTCTTCAAGGAGTTATTAGGGCCCGAGCACACCGGGGTGTGAGGACCCTATTGTTCTTCAAGGAGTTATTATTAGGGCCCGAGCACACCGGGGTGTGAGGACCCTATTGTTCTTCAAGGAGTTATTATTATTATTTTTTTTCTTTTTCTCCGACTTCAGCGGGACTTTAGAGGGCCTAAACATACTCGAAAACTCATGAAATTTTGCACAGATGTCAAGAGTGATGAAAATTTACATGTGGTGTAGGCTTTAGAATTAGGCGTGAGAAAATGGCTCTATAGCGCCACCTACAAATTTTCAACGAAGCAGCCCTCGGACTGTGTTTGACGTACAATTACGAAATTCGGTACGCGTCTGTAGCATGACAAGACCTACAAAAAAGTCTCTTGGAGCGAAGCCGTAAACCAAACAGGAAGTCAGCTATTCGGAGTTATTTTTGTGATTTGGGCGCAGTTTTTGTCATTTCCAGACGTCATACTTTAACTAACTCCTCCTACAGTTTTCGTCGGATCATCTTCATATTTGGTGAGTGTCATCTTAAGGCCTTTGTGATGCTAAATTGCGAAGGATTTGACTCTACGTAAAAATTTGTGTCGGTTCTGGCCCGACAAAGTTTGATGTTTTCCAATGAAACAGGAAGTTGCTGGAACTCATGCATACAATGTCCGATCTGTACCAAAAATCACATGATGTCTAACAGTCATGACCTGAACACATCTACATAACAATTTTCATTTATAGCCATAGCGCCACCAGCTGGCAACCTGAAGGAACATGTTTTAGCGCCACTTTCAAATATTGAATGAAGCAGCCCTTGGACTGTGTTTAACTTACATGTACGAATTTCGGTATGCTCATGTATTATTACAAGCCCTACAAAAAAGTCTCTTGGAGCAATGCCCTAAACCAAACAGGAAGTCAGCTATTTTGAATTATTTCTCCGATTTTGGCTCAGTTTTTCTCATTTCCAGCAGTCATACTTTAACTAACTCCTCCTACAGTTTTCGTCGGATCATCATCATATTTGGCGAGTCTCATCTTAAGGCCTTTGTGATGCTAAATTGCGAAGGATTTGAGTCTATCTTAAAATTTGTGTCGTTTCCGGCCAGACAAAGTTTGATGTTTCGCTATGAAACAGGTTGCTGGAACTCAGGCATACAGTGTCCGATCTGTCCCAAACTTCACATGATTGCTAAGATTCATGACCTGAACACATCTACATGTCAAAAGTCACATATGGTTATAGCGCCACCAGCTGGCAACAGGAAGTGACATGTTTACAATGATTATCCAATGTCTGATCTGTCCCAAACTTCACATGATTAATAAGAGTCCTGGACTGAACACATCTACATGTCAATAGTCACTTATGGTTATAGCGCCACCAGCTGGCAACAGGAAGTGACATGTTTACAATGATTATCCAATGTCTGATCTGTCCCAAACTTCACATGATTAATAAGAGTCCTGGACTGAACACATCTACATGTCAATAGTCACTTATGGTTATAGCGCCACCAGCTGGCAACAGGAAGTGACATGTTTACACTGATTATGCAATGTCCGATCTTTCCCTTACTTCACATTATTAATAAGAGTCCTGGACTGAACACATCTACATGTCAATAGTCACTTATGGTTATAGCGCCACCAGCTGGCAACAGGAAGTGACATGTTTACACTGATTATGCAATGTCTGATCTTTCCCTTACTTCACATTATTAATAAGAGTCCTGGACTGAACACATCTACATGTCAATAGTCACTTATGGTTATAGCTCCACCAGCTGACAACAGGAAGTGACATGTTTACACTGATTATGCAATGTCTGATCTGTCCCAAACTTCACATGATTAATAAGAGTCCTGGACTGAATACATCTACATGTCAATAGTCACTTATGGTTATAGCGCCACCAGCTGACAACAGGAAGTGACATGTTTACACTGATTATGCAATGACCGATCTTTCCCTAACTTTACATGATTAATAAGAGTCCTGGACTGAACACATCTACATGTCAATAGTCACCAGTGTTGGGCAAGTTACTAAAAAATTAGTAATTCGTTACAGTTACTAATTACTTCTTTTAAAAGTAACTGAATTACTCTACCGGTTAATGTATATCAAAAGTAATTAGTTACTTAGAAAAGTAACTTTTAAGTTACTTTTATGTCTGCTTTTTAAATGTAAATATGAACAGTACTGAACAGTCAAACAGTAAAATGATATGGATGGGCTATTTTACACGTAAGACTCTAATATATCACATACTGTAGGAGCCTATTTTGCTTTAGATTCAACCTTTGAATATTTTTGTTAGAAATTATCTTAATATGTAAACTTAGTTTATTTATGTATATCATTTAGACCATTAAGACAAATATTCTGCATGTTTACAAAAATATAAAATGTGTTAAAATTGTGTAGTGTCTCTTTAAAAATTTGGAGACAATTGTGTCAACATGTCAAATTTTGTAAAATAAATTATAATTTTTCTGATTTCATATTTATTTTATTAAGTTAGAAACGTCTCCGCTGTGTCGTGCTGACAGGCACGATGCGCGTGCAGCAGATGAGGCAAATTATGGGTCCTCCGAAGGTTAGACCGTCTCATTTCAGTTCTCTTCGCGAACTTCTGAGCGCCTTGAATGGCCGAGTGCTCACCTTTTATTGCATGCTTAGTAGGGTTCAGCCCTTGAATTGGAACACAGCTTGTGAAGCTTGCCGCAGGGACTGCGCTCTTTGGTCA